>NW_023308443.1:2972-5790 GCF_011077185.1 Oxyura jamaicensis
ACATATATTATTAAGGAAATATTATTATTAATTAAACAATTCAACTAAAGGGGAAAAAGAGAAAGGGGAAGAGGGAGGGGGAAAGGGAATAACTAAACAAAACAAGTAAAGGCTATGTGGAAGTGCAGAGGAAAGAAATTACTCTCTACTTCCCACAAATGAATGATGCTTGACCACGTCCTTGAAGCAGGGCTTCAATGCACGTAGCTGGTGTTCAGGAGGAGGACAGACGTTTTCACAACGAGAGCCCACCCCTCCCCTCTTCTTCCTTTTTCCACCTTTTATTGCTGAGTGTGAGATCATATGGTATGGAATATCCCTTTGGTTGGTTTAGGTCAGCTGCCCTGCTGATGTTTCTTTCTCACTTTTTTGCCCACCCCCTAGGAGTGTTAGAGAGAGTCCTGATGTTGTGCCAGCACTTCTCAACAGCAGACAACACTGGTGTGATACCACTGCTGTTCTAGCTACAAGTGCAGAGCGCAGCACTGTATGGGCTGCTGCAGGGAAAGTTAACATCCCAGCCAGACCCAGTACAAGCACATCAATTCCTCAAGAAAAACAAAGGAGATAAGGAAAACAAATGAGAGAGAGAGATAAAAGTAAAAAGGATATAAACCTAAGGAAAGTCTTAAAAATTAAGCAATGCCCTCAAGATCAAGTAAATCAAGTAATGCCACCAGAAGTTAAATATGGTTCTCTGATCTGAAACATTTAACTATCATCAAATCATTCAACTAGTAATCTGTAGGATGAAATCTCCCAATATTTTATCCAATAGACTTTAGTTGGCTTCTATAAAATGAATCACATTGTGCTAGCAATGTAATTAAAAAGAGCTAATGTAAATATGCTTATAATTTCTCCTGACAAACTTTTTTTGCTGATTATTATAGCATTATCAGCCAATCGGTTTTTGTTTCCAAAAGATGTCATATACTGGACTTTCCATTGTATTCCAAAATACAGTATCTTGCATAAAAAGTTACTTTCAAGCATTATACTTTTATTTTGATTGAAATAAGAGTGCAACACTGTCCTGGTTTAGTCTAGGGTAGAGTTAATTTAACACCTTTAACTAGCAAACACCTACTTGAAATACAGACATCTTTAGTAATTAAAGTAGACATTGTGCTGCCATCTTAACAAAAACATAATAAAATACTCTTTTATGAATTTCATGCTATGTGTGAATATATGTCATTGTTCAAACAAGCAAACAAAACAAATTTGTTATCAAGCATAATATGATTTCCAGTTTTCTGTCTAGGTGGTATATTATCTTTTCAGATATTTCACTTTTTTTTTTTTTTTTTTTTTTTTTTTTTTTAAATCTATATCTATCTATCTATCTGTCTGTCTATCTGTCTATCTATCTATCTATCTATACATCCTTATTGTTGCTGATTGTTACTGTTTTTCTATATATGATGATATAGACATACAGTTTGGAAAATTCAACAGAAAATTTGAAACTTTGCATTTTGAACAAGTTTTCAGATTTTGTCTGGAATTTAGATATTCTCTTATGTGGGAAAGGAATTTGCAGGTGGCTTTGCACTGTTTCCCATGTCCTTGTATTAGAGATAATGAGGAAACAAGCTACAGACAAGTGCACGGAGAAGCTAGACCAATTATAAGTTGTTATCGGCATGTGCTGTAGTTAGTTGCCTATATATACTCTTTGAGAACCTGCAATAAAGGAGGACGATTCTACTCGCATCGAAGCTGCATCGTTACTCGGGTCCATTTCCCTTTCCAACAACATCTGGTAGCAGAGGATGGTTACGCACCAGACAGTCCAGCGCGACTAAGTCTCCGAGACTGTGGTAAGCAGCTAGAGGAGGAGGGGATTGGGAAAATAAACGGCTGAGAGGGTGCTGCTTGGCAGACACGGGTCAGGGTCGCTCCCTACCTCTCAGGGGAAGCACAGCCATGGAAGTGGAGGCTGCTGCATTGTTGCTCGCTGGAATACTCTCAGAAGAGAGGTATCGAGACAACGGAAAAGAAACTGATCCAATTGATCAAGTTGGGACAACGAAGCGGACATTTTAGAGAGACTGCCTTGCTGTTCCCTGTTACGGAATGGCGGGAGTTTGGGAATACCCTGTGGGAAAGGACTATAACAGGGGATTCAAAAGATGAAAAGGAGGTGAAAACTGTCTGTAAGTTCTGACGAACGGTATTAGAGACACTAAAGGCTATGGAGAAGGAGGTTGCCTGTGCCGCGGCCCAGATGTCAACACTAGGAGCGGCAGCCCTTGCAGAACTGTTACTGATTTTTAACTCACATTGCGTGCGAGAACTCTGGGGATGCCCCTCTAAATCATGTGGAAGTCCCGCCGGACCCACCATCGGGCGCAGAAAAGATGGAAGTTGTCAGGGCCAGGTCAAAGCAGAGATCTGAGCCGCTTGCAGAAGTAACACCCCAGGACACCCAGGGGGGATGTCCTGCACCACTCACAGGAGAGGGAGGAGAGGTGTGCCGACCTCCGCCCTTGGCTCTGCCACTGCTGCTGCCCCCCCGCCACCACCCTCCACCACCAGGCTGCTCTCGAGCCTCCCTCTCTGCTTCGCTCCACTGCGCCTGCTGAACCAAGCAGCTCTGCTGCTGTTGCTACCCCCCATGCCCAGGCCGGGCCCCCCCTCAGCCCGCCAGTCTGTCTGCTGGCACTGCCGATGTTAGCTCGGCCAAGGCTTCAAACCTCCTACCCCAGATTTGTGATAACTCCTTATGGTATCTACTAAAAAAAAAAAAAAGGCGGGGGAAGAAAGAATAAAAGAGGAAAAGAAAAAGAAAGAAAAGTAAGAGAAAAAAAAA
>NW_023308444.1:0-917 GCF_011077185.1 Oxyura jamaicensis
TCCCCCGTGTCCCCTGGGTGGCCCCCGGGTGGCCCCTGGGTGTCCCCTGGGTGTCCCCCACATCCCCTGGGTGTCCCCTGGGTGTCCCCCGTGTCCCCTGGGTGGCCCCCGGGTGGCCCCTGGGTGTCCCCCGGGTGTCCCCCATGTCCCCTGGGTGGCCCCCGGGTGTCCCCCACATCCCCTGGGTGGCCCCTGGGTGCCTCCCACATCCCCCAGGTGTCCCCCGTGTCCCTTGGGTGTCCCCTGGGTGTCTCCCACGTCCCCTGGGTGTCCCCTGGGTGTCCCCCGTGTCCCCTGGGTGTCCACTGGGTGTCCCCCACATCCCCTGGGTGTCCCCTGGGTGTCCCCCATGTCCCCTGGGTGTCCCCCGGGTGTCCCCATGTCCCCAGGGGTGTCACACGAGTCCCCAGGGTGCCATTGGTGTCCCCAGGGGTGCCACAGAGGTCCCCAGAGGTGCCATCGGTGTCCCCAGGGGTGCCGTTGGCCCTGTCCCACGTCCCCAGGGGGCTCTGTCCTTAGGTGGCCGTGTCCCCAAGGTGCCCCCTGTGTCCTTAAGGTCCCCATTGGCCCTGTCCCATGTCCCCAGGGTGCCCCCCACATCCCGCAGTGTCCCTTTGGACTCGTCCCCATGTCCCCAAGGGTGCCATCAGCCACGTCCCTTGTCCCCAAGGGGCTTTATTCCTTGGGTGCCCTGTCCCCAAGGTGCCCCCCGGGTCCCCAGGAGTGCCCCCCGTGTCCCTAAGGTGCCCCCCACATCCCGCAGTGTCCCTTTGGACTTGTCCCCATGTCCCCAGGGACCTTTGTCCTTTGGGTGCCCTGTCCCCAAGGGGCCCCCCGTGTCCCGAGGGGTGCCCCCCGTGTCCCCAAGGGGCCCCCCATGTCCCCAAGGGTCCTGTTGGACTTGTCCCCATGTCCCC
>NW_023308444.1:927-1291 GCF_011077185.1 Oxyura jamaicensis
TCCCCATGTCCCCAAGGGGCTTTGTTCCTTGGGTGCCCTGTCCCCAAATTGCCCCCCATGTCCCCAGGGGTGCCCCCCATGTCCCCAAGGGTCTTGTTGGACTTGTCCCCATGTCCCCAGTGACCTTGTCCTTTGGGTGCCCTGTCCCCAAGGGGCCCCCCGTGTCCCCAAGAGGCCCCTGGGCCACTTCTGAGGTCCCCAAGGTGCCCCCCACGCCCCCCAGTGTCCCTTTGGACTCGTCCCCATGTCCCCAAGGGTGCCATCAGCCACGTCCCTTGTCCCCAAGGGGCTTTATTCTTTGGGTGCCCTGTCCCCACGGTGCCCCCCATGTCCCCAAGGGTCCTGTTGGACTTGTCCCCATGTC
>NW_023308444.1:1391-2095 GCF_011077185.1 Oxyura jamaicensis
AGGGTCTTGTTGGACTTGTCCCCATGTCCCCAAGGGGCTTTGTTCCTCGGGTGCCCTGTCCCCAAGGGGCCCCCCGTGTCCCCAGGGGTGCCCCCCATGTCCCCAAGAGGCCCCTGGGCCACTTCTGAGGTCCCCAAGGTGCCCCCCACGTCCCCCAGTGTCCCTTTGGACTCGTCCCTGTGTCCCCAAGGGTGCCATCAGCCACGTCCCTTGTCCCCAAGGGGCTTTATTCCTTGGGTGCCCTGTCCCCAAGGTGCCCCCCATGTCCCCAGGGGTGCCCCCCATGTCCCCAAGGGTCCTGTTGGACTTGTCCCCATGTCCCCAGTGACCTTTGTCCTTTGGGTGCCCTGTCCCCAAGTTGTCACTGATGTCCCCAAGGTGCCCCCCATGTCCCCAAGGGGCCCCTGGGCCACTTCCCGCATCCCTAAGGTGCCCCCCACGTCCCCCAGGGACCCTTTGGACTTGTCCCCATGTCCCCAAGGGGCTTTGTTCCTTGGGTGCCCTGTCCCCAAATTGCCCCCCATGTCCCCAGGGGTGCCCCCCGTGTCCCCAAGGGTCCTGTTGGGCTTGTCCCCATGTCCCCAAGGGGCTTTGTTCCTTGGGTGCCCTGTCCCCAAATTGCCCCCCATGTCCCCAGGGGTGCCCCCCATGTCCCCAAGGGTCTTGTTGGACTTGTCCCCATGTCCCCAAGGGGCTTTGTTCCT
>NW_023308445.1:0-728 GCF_011077185.1 Oxyura jamaicensis
TAATATCAAGTCTGCTGTGGCTGTATTCCAAACTGAATTTTATAGCACGTTACTTGCTGTATGTGATCCCTGTCGTGCTGTTTATCCTTTCTGGGCCTTGGTTTAAGATCGTTATGGTACTGTGCTGTGTAACAATAGCTTACGATATGATGAAATATCTGGCCATGACTCTAACTTGGTATTTGTACGCAGCACTGTCGTCGACTCTGTACTTTGGAAACTATATCTCGGAAACTATTAACAATTACACCTACTGCCTTTTTCCATCAGGGAGCCAGTCTGTGAAGGGGACAGGGAAAGATATTTTTCCTTACTTGTTCACTCTCCCTTTCTCCTTCAGCACCCTCTTATCCCCCGAGCTAGTTACGATAGCTCTCCAAGATGTTGAATATCCTTGGGATACTCAGACCAGCATGTTCTTGTTGTTATGTCTCTTGAATGCGCTTCAGGTTTTGTTCAAGGTTAAACAACTACTTAGGAATCTCATGCAGAGATCTGTCCTGAGGCGGGATAATTGTGAGTGGCAGGGAGTGTGGGAGGATATGGGCAGGTGGCTAGAGCAGTGGGCACCTCCGATGTTTTGTAGATTCACCCCTGAACAACTGCAAAATCCTAAAAAACTGGTAGAATGCTTGCAAAAAGAGTGTCATGACTCTGGCAGTTCCAAAGTGACACAACTCACTGTAGCATGTTGGGGCCTGGCCTATGCCTATCGAGCTGCAATTGAT
>NW_023308445.1:828-2580 GCF_011077185.1 Oxyura jamaicensis
CAGCTCCTGTTCCTGCAGCCGCTCCAGCTCCTGCTCCTGCAGCCGCTCCTGCAGCCACCCCAGCTCCTGCTCCTGCAGCCGCTCCAGCTCCTGCAGCTCCAGCTCCTGCAGCTCCAGCTGCAGCTCCTGCAGCCGCTCCAGCTCCTGCTCCTGTAGCTGTTCCAGCTCCAGCTCCTGCAGCCGCCCCAGCTCCTGTGGCTGGGCCAGAGAAACGAGCTGTAGCAGTGCAAGTTGCCCCTGCAGATGGTGTTCCAACCCCTGTGGCAGACCCGGTGGTTGGGTCAGAGAAACGAGCTGTAGCAGTACAAGTTGCCCCTGTAGACAAGGTGAAAAAATGGTATAGAGACTCAGGTCATTTAGAACGCAGAGAGTCTTCTGCTAGGTCTAGGTGTAGAGAAGACGAGGTCGGACTATCAGAGGAGCAGGAGGATGAAGATGGGGATATTGAAAAATCAACAGTAGTTACCCGAAACCTATACCAGCGTGAGCTACGAGATGTGCGAAAAGATTTTGGTCGCTGCATAGGTGAGCAGCTTGTCACCTGGCTGCTCCGGTGCTGGGATACCGGAGCCAATTGTGTGGAATTAGACGGCAAGGAAGCCAGGCGGCTGGGATCCCTTGCTAGAGATGCAGGCATTGACAAAGCAATTGCAGATGGAGCACGATCTCACAGCCTCTGGAGGCGTCTCCTGTATGCTGTAAGGGAAAGGTTTCCCTACAAGGAAGAACTTGTATGTCTGCCAGGCAAGTGGACCACTATGGAGAAGGGAATCCAGTACCTGAGGGAATTAGCCGTATGGGAGGTGATTTATGAGGACCCAGACAATGGACCCACAGATCCAGATGGACCCACAGATCCAGATGAAGTCAGGTGTACACGACCCATGTGGCGGAAGTTTGTACGGAGTGCACCATCATCATATGCCAGCTCATTGGCAATAATGGCCTGGAAAGAGGATGAGGAACCCACAGTGGGTGATGTGGCTAAACAACTCCGGCAGTACGAAGAAAGCCTCTCCTCTTCCCTACAGGCCTGTGTCTCGGCTGTGGAGAAACTTTCTGAAAGCGTCCATCAACTAAAAGAGAATACTTTGGATAAACTCTCTGAAGAGGTCCAGCAACTTAAAGAGAGATTATTTTCTTCCCCACCTGAACGAACCAGGGTCCACCAAGTAAAAGAGAATACTTTGGAGAAACTTTCTGAAAAGGTCCACCACCTTGAAGAGAGATTATTTTCCTCCCCTCCTGTACAAACCAATGTCTCTGCTATTAGGGGTAAGCGCTCATCCGTGCAAGGAAGACGATATGGTGGATACACACCTCGGGCCATCCTGTGGTTTTACCTACGGGACCATGGAGAGGACATGAGAAAATGGGATGGAAAATCCACCGCGACCCTAGAGGCACGGGTACGTGAGTTGCAAAAGAAAACAATTGGGAAAAAGGGGGTCTCTGAAAAGTTTGCTGCTCCAACTTCCAGCAGGCAGTCCTTTAAACACAGGAATGAAGATTCTGACGAGGATTAGAGGGGCCCTGCCTCCAGCCAGGGGGAGGAAAGGGACAATCGAGTTTATTGGACTGTGTGGATTCGATGGCCTGGCACATCAGACGCACAGAAGTATAAGGCTTTAGTAGACACCGGTGCACAATGTACTCTAATGCCATCAAGCTATACAGGGCCAGAGCCCATCAGTATTTATGGAGTGACGGGGGGATCCCAGCAATTAACTGTATTGGAAGCTGAACTGAGTC
>NW_023308445.1:2680-5759 GCF_011077185.1 Oxyura jamaicensis
GGCATAGACTATCTTAGAAGAGGATATTTTAAGGACCCAAAAGGGTTCCGGTGGGCTTTTGGCATAGCTGCCTTAGAGACAGAGGGCATTGAACAATTGTCTACCTTGCCCGGTCTCTCAGAGGACCCTTTTGTTGTGGGGTTGCTGAGGGTCGAAGAACAACAAGTGCCAATTGCTGCTACAACTGTGCACCGGCGGCAATATCGCACCGACCGAGACTCCCTGATTCCCATCCATGAGCTAATTCGTCAACTGGAGAGCCAAGGAGTGATCAGCAAGACTCATTCACCTTTTAATAGTCCCATATGGCCAGTGCGAAAGTCTAATGGGGAGTGGAGACTAACCGTGGACTATCGTGGCCTGAATGAGGTCACACCACCACTGAGTGCTGCAGTGCCGGACATGCTAGAACTTCAGTACGAACTGGAATCAAAGGCAGCCAAGTGGTACGCCACAATTGATATCGCTAATGCATTTTTCTCCATCCCTCTAGCAGCAGAGTGCAGGCCACAGTTTGCCTTTACTTGGAGGGGAGTCCAATATACTTGGAATCGGCTGCCCCAGGGGTGGAAACATAGCCCTACAATTTGCCATGGACTGATCCAGTCTGTGCTGGAGCAGGGGGAAGCTCCTGAACACCTGCAGTACATCGATGACATCATTGTGTGGGGTGACACAGCAAAGGAAGTTTTTGAGAAAGGGAAGAAAATAATCCAAATCCTTCTGAAGGCCGGTTTTGCCATAAAACAAAGTAAAGTTAAAGGACAAAGGACCTGCACGAGAGATCCAGTTTTTAGGAATAAAATGGCAAGATGGACGTCGTCAAATCCCAATGGATGTGATCAACAAAATAACAGCTATGTCTCCACCAACTAGCAAAAAGGAAACACAAACTTTCCTAGGTGTCGTGGGGTTTTGGAGAATGCACATTCCAAATTACAGTCTGATTGTAAACCCACTCTACCAAGTAACCCGTAAGAAGAATGATTTTGAATGGGGCCCTGAGCAACGACAAGCTTTTGAACAAATTAAGCAGGAAATAGTTCATGCAGTAGCCCTTGGGCCAGTCCGAATGGGACCAGATGTAAAGAATGTGCTCTACACCGCAGCTGGGGAGAATGGCCCCACCTGGAGCCTCTGGCAGAAAGAACCTGGGGAAACTCGAGGTCGACCCCTAGGGTTTTGGAGTCGGGGATACAGAGGATCTGAGGCCCGCTACACTCCAACCGAAAAGGAGATATTGGCGGCATATGAAGGAGTTCGATCTGCTTCGGAAGTGGTCGGTACTGAAGCACAGCTCCTCCTGGCACCCCGACTGCCAGTACTGGGCTGGATGTTCAAAGGAAGGGTCCCCTCTACACATCATGCAACTGACGCTACATGGAGCAAGTGGGTTGCACTGATTACTCAGCGGGCTCGAATAGGAAACCCCAGTCGTCCGGGCATCTTGGAAGTTATTATGGACTGGCCAGAAGGCAAATACTTTGGGATGTCATCAGAGGAGGAGGTGGTCCGTGCTGAGGAAGCTCCACTGTACAACAAGCTACCAGAAAATGAGAAGAGATATGCCCTGTTCACTGACGGGTCCTGTCGCATTGTGGGAAAGCATCGGAGATGGAAAGCTGCTGTATGGAGTCCTACACGACGAGTTGCAGAAGCTGCTGAGGGAGAAGGTGAATCGAGTCAATTTGCAGAAGTGAAAGCCATCCAGCTGGCTTTAGATATTGCTGAACGAGAAAAGTGGCCAGTTCTCTACCTATACACTGATTCATGGATGGTAGCAAATGCCCTTTGGGGGTGGTTACAGCAATGGAAACAGAACAACTGGCAGCGCAGGGGCAAACCCATTTGGGCTGCTGCATTATGGCAAGATATTGCTGCCCGGGTAGAGAACCTGGTTGTAAAGGTACGCCATGTAGATGCCCATGTGCCCAAGAATCGGGCTACTGAAGAACATCAAACCAACCAGCAGGTGGATCAGGCTGCCAAGATTGAACTGGCTCAGGTGGACCTGGACTGGCAATATAAGGGTGAACTATTTGTAGCCCGATGGGCCCATGAAACCTCGGGCCATCAAGGCAGAGATGCAACATACAGATGGGCTCGTGATCGAGGGGTGGACCTGACCATGGACACTATAGCACAGGTTATTCATGATTGTGAAACATGTGCTGCAATCAAGCAAGCCAAACGGTCAAAGCCTCTTTGGTACGGAGGACGATGGCTGAAATATAAATATGGAGAGGCCTGGCAAATTGATTACATCACACTCCCTCAAACCCGCAATGGCAAGCGCCACGTACTTACAATGGTGGAAGCAACCACTGGGTGGCTGGAAACATATCCTGTGCCCCATGCCACTGCCCGAAACACTATCCTGGGCCTTGAAAAGCAAGTGCTATGGCGACATGGCACCCCAGAAAGAATTGAGTCAGACAACCGAAACAACCTTATAGATACTTGGGCCAAAGAACATGGTATTGAGTGGGTGTATCACATCCCCTATCACGCACCAGCCTCCAGTAAAGTTGAGCGATACAATGGACTGTTAAAGACTACACTGAAAGCAATGGGTGCTGGGACATTCAGAAATTGGGACACGCATTTGGCAAAGGCCACCTGGTTAGTCAATACTAGGGGATCTGCCAATCAAGCTGGACCTGCCCAATCAAACCTGCTACGTACAGTAGAAGGGGATAAAGTTCCTGTAGTGCATGTAAGAAATATGCTAGGTAAAACAGTCTGGGCTACTCCTGCCTCAGGAAAAGGCAAACCCATTCGTGGGATTGCTTTTGCTCAAGGACCTGGATGCACTTGGTGGGTAATGCAAAAGAATGGGGAGGTCCGGTGTGTACCTCAAGGGGATTTAATACTGGGTGAGAATAGCCCATGACTTGAGATGTATTATGTTAATTATTATATAATACTGTGTGTCATCACTACCATAGATGAAAATAGTGATTAACTAGAATGTATTGGAAAGAGTGTAACCTGAGCATGACATAAATGGTATGGAATAAGGGGTGGATATATGTCCTGGTTTCAGTTAGGACAGCTATTTTTCCCTCCTAGTAGCTGG
>NW_023308446.1:0-11213 GCF_011077185.1 Oxyura jamaicensis
ATGACGTCAGATGGTATGGAATACCCCTTTGGCCAGTTTGGGTCAGCCGTCCTGGGTCTGTCCCCTCCCAGCTCTTGCTGCACCCCCAGCCTGCCCACTGGCAGGACAGAGTGAGGAGCTGAAAAGTCCTTGGCTTAGTATAAGCAGTGCTCTGCAGCAATTAAAACATCAGCATGTTATCAGCACTCTTCTCATCCTAATCCAAAACATAGCACCCTACCAGCTACTAGGAGGGAAAATAACTGTCCTAACTGAAACCAGGACAGATCAGCAGAAAGGCCAACAAGGCAAGCATCCTGGTGGGGGTCTGTTATAGACCGCCAAACCAGGATGAGGGGATGGATGAGGAGTTCTACAGGCAGCTGGCGGAAGTTGCGAAATTGTCAGCGCTTGTTCTTGTGGGGGACTTTAACTTCCCAGACATATCCTGGCAACACAACACAGCCCAAAGAAAGCAGTCCAGGAGGTTTCTGGAGAGCGTGGAAGATAACTTCCTGATGCAGCTGGTTGGCGAGCCTACCAGGGGAAGTGCTCCGCTAGACCTTCTGTTCACTAACAGAGAAGGACTGGTGGGAGACGTGCTGGTCGGGGGCTGTCTTGGGCAGAGTGACCACAAAATGGTAGAGTTCTCGATACTTGGCGAAGTCAGGAAGGGGATCAGTAAAACCACTGCCTTGGACTTCCGGAGGGCTGACTTTGAGCTGTTCAAGACACTGGTTGGCAGAGTCCCTTGGGAGGCGGTTCTGAAAGACAGAGGAGCCCAGGAGGGCTGGGCGCTCTTCAAGAAAGAAATCTTAATGGCTCAGGAGCGGTCTGTCCCCACATGCCCAAAGACGAGCCGGCGTGGAAGAAGACCAGCCTGGCTGAGCAGAGAGCTGTGGCTCAAGCTTAGGAGAAAAAAGAGGGTTTATAATCTTTGGAAAAGAGGGGGGGCCACTCAGGGAGACTACAAGGATGCTGCGAGGCGGTGCAGGGACAAAATCAGAAAGGCCAAAGCTCATCTGGAGCTCAATCTGGCCACTGCCGTTAAAGACAACAAAAAATGTTTTTATAAATACATCAGTACCAAAAGGAGGACTAAGGAGAATCTCCACCCTTTACTGGATGCGGGGGGAAACTTAGTAACCAGAGATGGGGAAAAAGCTGAGGTGCTTAACGCCTTCTTTGCCTCAGTCTTTAACAGCAAAACCAGTTGTTCTCTGGATGCCCAGTACCCTGAGCTGGTGGAAGGGGATGGGGAGCAGAATGTGGCCCCCACAGTCCACGACGAAATGATTGGTGACCTGCTACAGCATTTGGATGTACGCAAGTCGATGGGGCCGGATGGGATCCACCCAAGGGTACTGAGAGAACTGGCGGAGGAGCTGGCCAAGCCGCTTTCCATCATTTATCGACAGTCCTGGCTATCGGGGGAGGTCCCACTTGACTGGCGGCTAGCAAAAGGGGCGCCCATCTACAAGAAGGGCCAGAGGGTAGACCCGGGGAACTATAGGCCTGTTAGTTTAACATCAGTGCCAGGGAAGCTCATGGAGCAGATTATCTTGGGTGTCATCATGTGGCAGTTGCAGGGCAAGCAGGCGATCAGGCCTAGTCAGCATAGGTTTATGAAGGGCAGGTCCTGCTTGACAAACCTGATCTCCTTTTATGACAAGGTGACACGCTTAGTGGATGAGGGAAAGGCTGTGGACGTGGTCTACCTTGACTTGAGTAAGGCATTTGACACCGTCCCCCACAGCATTCTCCTCAGGAAACTGGCTGCTCATGGCTTGGACTGGCGTACACTTCGTTGGGTTAAGAGCTGGCTGGATGGCCGGGCCCAGAGAGTTGTGGTGAATGGAGTCAAATCCAGTTGGAGACCGGTCACTAGTGGAGTCCCCCAGGGCTCAGTACTGGGGCCAGTCCTCTTTAACATCTTCATTGATGATCTGGATGAGGGGATCGAGTGCACCCTCAGCAAGTTTGCAGATGACACCAAGTTAAGTGCGTGTGTCGAACTGCTCGAGGGTAGGAAGGCTCTGCAGGAAGATCTGGATAGGCTGGACCAATGAGCTGGAAGGAAGATCATACAGAAAACTGAGTAAAGGAATTGTACACGAGCTGTAAGATAGCTCATACTGAAAGCCACTGAAAGGAAGTGCATGCATGCTAGAAGGAAGGTCATACTGAATGTCGCTGAAAATATGCTCAATCAAGCTGGAAGGAAGTTCGTACTGAGCTGAAAGGCACACAAGCTTGAAGGAAGCTCGTACAGAAAGTTGATGAAAGGAAGCGCACACGAGCTGGAAGGAAGCTCGTACTGAAACTCACTGAAGGAAAGTGCACATGAGCTTGAAGGAAGCTCATGCTAAAAGTGGCTGAAAGGTGGCGCACCCAAGCTGGAAGCAACCTCGTACTGAATTTCGCTGAAAAAAAGCTCACCAGAGTTGGAAGGAAGCTCGTACTGAAAGTTGCTGAAAGGAAGTGCACCCAAGTTGGAAGGAAACTCGTAAGGAAAGTTGCTGAAAGGAAGCACACCTGAGCTTTAAGGAAGCTTGCACTGAAAGTCGCTAAAAGGCAGCACACTCGAGCTGAAAGGAAACTAGGGTTGAAAGGTCATCATTTGTTCGCCAAATAACCACAACTTCTAACTTTCCATTAATTCTCTTATCCTGTATTGTTAAGGCTTCGGACCAAGGCCACTCACCATTCTCATCATAGAGGCACCTTCCAATTCTTGAATCACAATTACGTCTATAAGCCATAAAAAAAAAAAAAAAAAAAACAATTCTGTTAACTAAATTTTTGCTAATTATATTACTAAATACTCCCGACCGTTATGTTCTCATTTTATTTGACTAAGATTTAGTTTCAGTTCACCATCACCCAGCGTTACTTTCCAGGGGGCTTCTGGAGCTTTCTTCACTCGAGAATGGTGAATCCAGGCACTCTGTTCCTTGATCTTAATTGCAGTGAAGGTGATAAGGAGCACCTGGTATGGTCCTTCCCACTGTGATTTCAAAGTTTTCTCTACAAGAGACTTAGTTACCTCTCAGGCTTTGGCAGTCCTACTAGGGAAAACCTCTGGCCATCCTGAAAAGGTATCTGTTAACACCAGTAAATATTGACACCCCCCTTTTCTTGGAAGTTCAGAAAAGTCAATTTGCCACTGTTGCCCAGGCCCATGGCCTTTTCCAATTTGACCCAGTTTTGGTTTGGGGGCATTTTTGGGGTTAGTCTGGAGACAAAGATCACATTAAGTTATTTGAGTGATGGTAGCATATAAGTTCCTGGCAATAATTTTTCCAATTAGATAGTTATACTCCCCAATGTGTTTTCTGGTGTTTTTTCCTTACCAGTGACTACAATAAATTGGAGGGGATGACTAGCTTCCCCTTCCCTTCTTTGGCAATAGCCCATCCCTCTTGGTTATATTTTCCCTTTTGACTTTCGATTAATTTTCTATACTTTTTGTTATATACAGGCTTACCTTCAAGGGGAATCTGCCCATCTGGAATCAGGGCTCCTTCAGTTGCTACCTCAGATTTTGCTGCTTCTTTTGCCTCCCTGTCCACCAGATCATTTTCTTCCTCCAATTCTGAGCTCACCTACTGGTGTGCCTTAATGTACATCTCATTATTTCTTTTGCATGTTTGATTTTTTTTCTGGCAAGTTCAACAGTCCTCTTTCTTTCCAGATGGCTCCATGTACATGTACAACCCCAAATGGGTATTTTGAATCTGTATAGATGTTTATTTTCCTTCCTTTTGCTTTTTCTAAGGCATGGGTCAGAGCAATTATCTCAGCCTTTTGTGCAGAGGTATCTGTTGGCAAAGGTCCAGATTCTATTACGTCTTTTCAAGTGGAAGCTGCATACCCAGAATGTTGTTTTCTGCTGATGGCGGAGCTGTTCCCATATTTCCACATCATCAAAATGAGTGTCCTTCAGATCTGGACAGCTGGAGTAGGTAGCTTCAATGGTCTCCAGACAGTCATGGTGTATTAGCTCCCCTTGGTTTCTGCTGATTTCAGGAACCTTTGTGGGAAAAGCCAGTGACCGCCTTTCACTTCCAGCACTGCAAACACTGTGTGAGGCACTAGTACAGTTATTTTCTGTCCCAAGATGAACTTGTGTGCCTCCTGGATATTTAGCACCATTGCTGCAACGGCTCTGAGGCATCCCGGCCATCCCTTGGCAGCAGCATCCAGCTGCTTAGAAAAATAAGAAACTTCTTCGATATGGGCCCAGGTCCTGTGCTTGTATTCCAAGGGCAATCCCCGTCCAGGCCACACATGCTTCTTCTGTCTGGGTGGCTATGAGGAGGTCATCTACATACTGCAACAGCCTTCCTTCTCCTGATGGGGCTTTCCAGGTCTCCAAGTCCTTTGCAAGTGGTTCACCAAACAAGGTGAGTGAGTTCTTAAATTCCTGAGGCAACCTTGTCCATGTGAGCTGTGTTTTGCGCCCACTCTTAGGGCTTGTCCAATCAAATGCAAAGATTTTCTGTCTGGCTTCATGGAGAAGGAGGCAAAAGAAGGCATCCTTCAGGTCTAAAACAGTAAACCAAGTTAGTTCTGATGTTAAGCATTTTAATCAATTATCAGGCTAATTCCTTCTCTGTCTTCCTTTTTCAAGGGGTGCTGTTTAATTCTGCCTGGCTGTTTTCCTTCCTTAAGTTTAATTTGTATTGGAAGTGCATTTTTTGCCTTCCCTGGTACATTAGAAGATCATGCTCCAGAAAACACTTGACTTAGGATTTCCTCACTAATTTCCTCTTTGGTCTCAATAGCTGTCAATATCAAACTCAACACTTCCACATATCTTTGATCATTTACCTCCAGAATAATCTCCCCATTTTTAAATGAAATGGTTGCTTGTAATCTTTCCAGTAAATCTCTCCCTAGGAGTGACTCTGGGAGCTGGGCATGTATAGGAACTTGTGAATGCCCCACTGTTTCCCATATTTATATTTGAATGGTTTGCAGAAATATGCTATTTCAGATTGGCCAGTTGCCCGCTTCACTACAATATAATTATTCCCCACTGATACTAATGCTTTATATAAAACTGAATATGTTGCCCCCGCATCCACCAGAAGTTCCACCTCTTTTCTCTCCTTCCCCAGCTTCATTGTTATAACCAGCGGATCTGCTGGGGTAGATTCCCTCAGTCCCCTTCAGTTGTCTTTTGCATGCACAACTACCACCTCCCTTCCCTAGTTCCCTTTTCCATTTCTTTTCTGTTCCAGGCATTTGTTTTTCCAATGCCCAGATTTCTTACATAGGGCATGTTGATCCTTGCCTAGCCGGGGCTGTTCCTGTCTGGGTCTCCTTTTTCCTTCTTCCCTAATAATTGCTGTCAGCCTCTTCTGCATGTTTAATTGAGGAAGATAAAAGTCCTCTCTCCTTCCAAATTGCCCTGTGTGCATGCACCACACCAAAGGCATATTTCAAATCTGTCCAAATGTTTGCCAGCTCAAGAGCTCTTATCAAGGCGATGATTTCCACCTTTTGGGCTGATGTTTGTTTCTGCATATCCTGTGAGGCAAAATCCCTGGCAGACGAAGCTGCTGCCATTTATATACCAATCCTCCACATCTTCTAGGGGTGTTTCCTAGAAGTCTGGTCAGCTGGAGTATACTGTGTCCATGGTCTTGATGCAATCATGAATGGGTGATCTGGAAACTCTGTTACTGAGAAAAGAGGCTGGGTTCACAGTATTAGTGCCAAAAAATTTAGTAAACTAATAGTCCATGATACACATTCCTTTTCTTATTCAGTAGCTATCATTTGCATATTGCAACAGCGTCCCCTTTTCCCGAAGGGGTCTTTCAAACTTCAAGATCACAGGCTAGTTGTTTCCTGAATATGGTGGGGCTATTCTTGAACCCCTGTGGTAACAGAGTCCAAGTAATCTGAGTTTTCCGTCCTCTATTAGGATTTTCCCATTCAAAGGCAAAGAGTTTCTGTTTTCAGTTGCCACGGGCAGGCAGGAAAAAGCATCCTTTAAATCTAGTATCATGAACCAAACTTGACTATTTTTCTTATTTTGTTATTCCAATCATTTTTCCCAATTTAAATTTCAAGCATTGAAAAAAAAAAAAAAAAAAAAAAAGCCTTTTCCTGTTAGCCAGTTGCTCCTATTACATTTACAGAGTAATTAACACAGAGAAAGAAGCTCCCTTAACCAACAAAAATTCAAGCCTTTCTCTTCGTTCCCTAGCTTTATTTCAACCAGTGGACCTGCTAGGGTAGATGCCCCAGGTTCCCGTTATTCCTGACTGTTGTAAGTTTATCCTGCAGCCTAAGACAATTTCTTTCTGATATCAGGGGGCCAATTGCCCTAGAAAGAGGCTAGCCAATTGTCTCAGTTTTCTGAAGCCATGTCCAAATTTTTATTTATTTTTTTCTTCATTGCATTTCAAAAGTTGGTCCAAAAATTCCATAGGGGTTTCTTTTGGACCTTGTTGGAACAAATTCTCAATTCCCAATTTAACCAGATTTTGGTATAGCTGTTCATAATTACCAGGGTGATTAGGGTCTCACATGGGGGGGTCAGCCAGGGGAATGCAATCGTTGAAAGTTCCCTGAGCGATCCCATTGGCAATCTGAGCTGACACGCGAACTCAGGTTGTTTTAAGAGTTAGCTGCTTTTCTGTTTCCATGAAAACTCTTTCAGACCCATCATAGTCCCTCTGCCCCAGAGAGCTCACACCCGTGATTTTGAGATCTCAGCCTAGGGTTGAGGCAGAACTATTAACATCCCTACATCCTCTTTCCCTGCCCATTCAACTTCAAACAGCTTTATCAAATACTACATGCCACACCTTTAACACCTTCAACAACCCTATTAACACTTCCTTTATCTTTCTCCAGCCTGTACTTTTCTAATGCCAGCACCAAAGGCTCAGTCAGGGGCCAACTTAATTCCATACCTTTTCCCTCCAAGATGCTGAAACAACATATCAGTATTCAACACTTCATCCCATTTCCCTTCTCTCCTCAAAAACATTGATTGCAAGATATTGTTATAGTCGATTGATCCGTAAAGTGGTCATTTAGCTTATATAGTGGCCACCCTTGATTGCAATACTTAATGAATGTCCTTTTGCTTTCTGTGCCCCCAGTTCTAACAATATCCTTCCAATGTGCCTATATGCAGCCAAGGAGGCTTTCTTTAAAACATCTTTGTTTTGGATATTACTCATTTCCTTGATTTCCCATTCCCATTTATTTATTTATTACTATTCCTTATTAGATACTGGCCCTTGTTTCAATTTCCACACAAACCTTTTTATTGCAGGTCTTTACTATCTTTTCCTAATCTTCTTCCCAAATGTCCCAATTTTCTGGGATTAAACTCTTCTTTCCACATGCAAACTTTACTGTTTCAGATTATTAGTGAGCCCCGTTCCAATCATAAATCCACAGGACTTCGGGAAAACACCTGAAGCACTCAGCCTTCTGTCTTCTGGATAAACGATACCACGTTTTCCGCAAAATTTACATTTCAACAGGACCGAATTTCAAGCCGAATGCCAATTTTTCTCATGCACTTTTTCAGTAAGCCCATACAAAACAAGGAATCACTCCTGCATATCCATCAATATGGGGGTTTAAAAAGGTATTGAGGCCTAAATAAATTTGCTCTCCGCCTTCTTACCAAATTTCCAGGGCTCAAGCCCGAACCACCAAAGAAGTGACTCTCTGCTTTCTGCTGCTTTGATAAGCAGTCAGCCCCCTCCCCCCCAGTACTTGGGAAACTGACCAAACACCACAGCGAATATACGAAAACTTCTAAACTGTTACTTAGATAATGCTTCTGCCTTTCTTCTTGTCACTCAAAACATTTAAGAGCAAAAATAGGATCACAAGATACACCGCCGGGCACATATATTGGGCACCACCACGAACACTTGGATAAAACAGCACTTCTTTTCAGTCTGTCATGCACTTTGTTTGTCTCCGGCTGCTCCCCTCGCGGAGAATATGGAACCACGGATCAGAACTCTGCACTCGCTTCACAGCAATGCTGCGTCTCACTCACAGCACAATCACGCAATCACACAGAGGCCCCTAGCACATCTCATTCATACCACAAGAATATATAATTTAGAACGATAACCAACCAAACAAGTATTGTCTCTGACTGTGTTCTTCATGGAGTGACTCACTCTACTTTGTTTCAAACACATACACTTATACAAATACTTTCAACACAAAATACCTGGACATTTACAAATAAGACATACAATTATTAACACTCCAGTTAGTATCCCTCCAGCAGCTGAAAACATTACCCAGGTAACCTTGTCACAATTGTGAGAGGCCCGCTTACCCTTCTCCTGCTTCTTATACAGTCATTAGCAGGTCCGTCCTGGCTCCCAAACCTGGGATGCAGCAGTAAGCTCGGATTTGCTCGATCTACTCCCAAGATCGCTAGCGGCTGCTCTGTCGGTCAGCAAATCCTCCTTGACCACTCCATCAGTCAGCCTGTAGGGTACCCTCCTCCCTTACAGGGACTATGCTGCACGCCAGACATCTGCGCAATTTACCAGCTGCCCTGGCCACGTGTACGACTTACAGGCCCTTCCTGTACTGTAAAACATACTGTTTGTCCACAGCTTCAGGAGGCCCTTGTCTGCTCCCGTGGTGAGCGGCTGGGAGTGGAGTCCCCTCCGAGGAAAATACTCGGGGTGCACCTAGGGGCATCCGCTCTGCAGTCAATCCCGCAGCCGAGCAGAGTGTCTCCTGGCTGGCTTACCAAATGAGTCGCAAAAAACTGACTCCACAATCAGTAAGATTGTAAAGTAGGTATGTTTATTCAGTGCTGGGCCGCACGGGGGCTAGTCCCACCAAAGTCGTGCGCACAATTCACTCGCTTGCATTCTCTTTTATCCCCTAAAATATTACATATGCATTAAGTTTTGCATCACATCTATGCATATTCATTTCCTAGCTCCGCCTAGCCCTGCTTCGTATGCTAATTATCTTATCAGTCCTTCTGCGCTTGCAAGTACTCTCTGGTCGTCATCTGGGTGGTCGTCAGGATGAAGTAAGACATCTTCCTCAGAGTTGAACTTTTAACCTTGCCTCCCTGTGCATGTTCTCTGAGCCCTTGGTCACAATCTGGGCCATAAGGTTGGTTTGGTCCGGTTCTTCGGGGTCCAAGTGGCTCCTGTTATCTCAAGGCCTTGAATGTTTGACATTCTTTATCTAATCCTTTAATAAACAGTCCTCCTTATCTCTTAGCCCTTTTATAAATAGTCCTCCTTCTCTCTGAGCCCTTGGTCGCAGTCCGAACCATAAGGTTGGTTTGATCTGGTCCTTGGGGTCCTAGGGGCTCATCTGGAGGCCTAAGCGCAGCACAGGCACAGTACATTGCAAATGTAGCACATATTAAGCAATGAGTGTTGCCTACGTATTTATTCTTAACCAGTCACTCTCTAATTTCTAATCCCATATTTCATACCCACTTTATAACTTATGTCATTGTGAGTTGTGGAGTGTTTCTGCGTATGAATGTGGCCCATGCAATCAACTTTTTTTCAGCAGTGGGTTATTTAACATATGACAGGTATAGCCCATTAAAACCTATGCTTCAAAAACAAAAAAGGGGGCATACGGATATAACACACACACACACACACTGGAAAAGACAGCTAAAGCATGCTATGTTCTTAAATTTTTTTAATGGATGGACAGAGAGAGGTCCTCCAATTCACAAACATTTTAATCATAATACCTTAAACTCAGTTGGAAGGGCCCTACTCTCTAATAACTTGGGACTGAGGTTATGCTTGTGTTTTAACAGGAGCCGGTCCTAGATGGGTGTCAGCACGATGAGTCCGGCCGGAGTTTGGACTCCAGCTCAAACAAAAAACAGTGCATGGGAGGGTCCCGCTGGCATATGCAGGATCCACAAACAAGGACTCCAGGAGCTGGAGGGGCAACCAGGGCCCCCCAGCTGGGCAGCACTCAGTGCCTGCCTCTCCCAGGGATGTGGTTACAAAGTTTGTTATAGAATTAGTATGCCTGGTAGTTTTTCTCTGTGTTTTAGTTTGTGCTAATCCTGCTTTCTTAATTTGTGTTAATTGCGCTTTCCTTGTTAATAAAGAAGGGGGAGATGTGAGAGTGTGGCCATGGGGGTCCACAAGCCCCATGGTTGGTGATAACATCAGACTCTTAAGGATGAGGCCATCAGGAATGTAAAGAGTTTAGAGGGAACAAAGAAGGGTGATTCAGGAGATGCCCTGCCGTCTCTGGTTGCTTGTTCTTCAGCCGTTAAGGCATGGAAGTTATTGGGTGTTTGCTGTTGCCGGGCAAAGTTGTTGACCAATGAATAGTTAGTGGAAAAGTACTGCTGTAGAGCGAATGGTATAAGAAGGGAGCCTGTCCTCAGTAAAAGAGTAGAAGTTATGCCATCAATTAAATAGTAGCAATTATTAATCCTAAAATAACCCTGGTGTCCGTGTGGTCATTACACCACATTCTATTTTTTTCTGCAACAGTAAAATATTAACTTTTCAATAATGTATGAAA
The DNA here is from genome assembly GCF_011077185.1 of Oxyura jamaicensis. Lineage (NCBI taxonomy): Eukaryota > Metazoa > Chordata > Aves > Anseriformes > Anatidae > Oxyura > Oxyura jamaicensis. Next base: position 10,519 of record NW_023308446.1, read on the forward strand.
CATTAATCTACCTACAACAGATGAGGCATAACAAGGTTAATGGATCAAAACTGACCACTAACAAACTAGTGTTTCTGAACTTATGTTAATATGCAAATAGGTCTCAGAGAGATTTTCACTTCTAAAATATAATCTACCAAAAAATAGGTGAATAGCACACAGGAGAGAGGAAAAAACAGCACTGTGGAAGGACATAGATCTTTTAAAAACAAAGGTATCTCAAAAAGCAGTTCCTATGATTCGCAGAAAACTGACTCCACAGTCAGTAAGATTGTAAAGTAGGTATGTTTATTCAGCGCTGGGTGGCACAGGCAGTAGTCCCACCAAAGTCGTGCCAGCCCTAATGCGGCAACTTGCTTTGGTTGTAAAGACTTACATATGCGTGAAGTTTCCCAATATGCCTATACAGAGGCATAACCTATCCCTGCTTAGTATTAAAATTAGCTCCAAGAAGTCATTTCCATAAACTCCTCCCATCTGCACTTGCGCAGTACCTTCTGCTGGTGGGCGCTGAGGGTCATGAGAATGAAGTAAGATGTCTTCATCAGGGTTGAACTTTTCACCTTGTCTCCTTGTGCATGCTCTCTCAGCCCCTGGTCAGAGTCTGAGCCATAAGGTTGGTTTGATCCAGTTCTCAGGGTCCGAGAGGTGAAACAAGCAAGCAATTAGTAAATATAAAAGGGTGATTAGCTAGC
>NW_023308447.1:0-2363 GCF_011077185.1 Oxyura jamaicensis
CCTAGCATTGTTCCATACTGACACAAATCAAATGAACACATTTCACATGCTGAAGGGCCTAGAGTGGAAGACGTACGAGGAGTGGCTGAGGTCACTGGGCCTGTTCAGTCTGGAAAAGAGGAGGCTGAGGGGAGACCTCATCGCGGCCTACAGCTTCCCCACAAGGGAGAGTGGAGAGGCAGGCACCGATCTCTTCCCTTTAGCGACCCGTGGTAGGACCCGAGGAAGCGGTGTCAAGCTGTGGCAGGGGAGGTTTATGCTGGATATCAGGAAGAGATTCTTCACCAAGAGGGTTGTCATGCACTGGAACAGGCTCCCCAAGGACGTAGTCATGACACCAAGCCTGTAGGAGTTTAAGAAGCGTTTGGACTGTGCTCTTAGTAACAGTAACAGGTTGTACTGGGTCTGGCTGGGATGTTAACTTTCCCTGCAGCAGCCCACACAGTGCTGTGCTCTGCACTTGTAGCTAGGACAGCAGTGGTATCACACCGGTGTTGTGTCTGCTGCTGAGAAGTGCTGGCACAGCATCAGGACTCTCTCTGACCCTCCTAGGGGGTGGGCAAAAAGTGAGAAAGAAACATCACCAGGGCAGCTGACCTAAACCAACCAAAGGGATATTCCATACCATACGATGTCACACTCAGCAATAAAAGGTGGAAAAAGGAAGAAGAGGGGAGGGGTGGGCTCTTGTTGCGAAAACGTCTGTCCTCCTCCCGAACACCGGCTACGTGTGCTGAGGCCCTGCTTCAAGGACATGGTCAAGCATCGCTCATTTGTGGGAAGTAGAGAGTAATTTCTTTCCTCTGCACTTCCACATAGCCTTTACTTGTTTTGTTATTCCCTTCCCCCTCCCTCTTCCCCCTTCAATTTTTTCCCTTTAGTTGAATTGTTTAATTAATATTTCCTTAATATTTTTTTTTCTCTTTAATTAAATGATCCTTATCTCAACCTGTGAGTTGTTCTTTCCTTTACTTCTTCCCCTCCTCATCTGAGGAGGGGGAGTGAGAGAGCGGTTGTGGTGTTCAGCTGCCTAGCACGGTAAAACCACCACACAGGTAGTAGTCAGAGTAACTTTGGGTGCAAGAGATGCAAAAGGGGCCTTTCCGGGAGGCCAATTATTTTTCCAATTTCTTATTATTCTTCTGGAAGGACTGTCGGTATGTACTCCCCCAGCAATATCTCCCTGCCCCCTGGCACTCATATTTCCCATTTTTCCTAGCCCTTGTCAGTGTGCTGCTGCAGAAATTTACCTCCTGTAGGGTACCACACAGTGATGTTCCAATTCTGGAAAATGGGGGTGTACTGCACTTTACATATCGGTTTACCAGATTCCATGGTGTACTGCCAAGCACTTCACCATTCAAGGGGTACTGTACGTCAGATCTCCTGAGACTAGTCTTTTCTCTCTCTTATCCCACATTTTGTCCATCTCCAGCAGTGCCCCTCATGGAGCTATAGAACCATGGATCAGGTCTCCACAGTCATACAAAACTACGTCTCAGTCACACGTCACACGTCTCACCTGACCGCGAAGGCAATACTTAGTATTTCTTACCCTGTTCTGTGCACATAGTTACTGGGCCTTCTTCGTCCTTTCTTGCCGTTCTTGTCTCTTATCTCACACTTTGTCCGTCTCCAGCTGTGCCCCTCGCGGAGTATGGAACTCCTCTCCGCTGCGTGCTGCGGGACCTGGCATTTGACACACCTCGGGGCCTGTGCTACAGACTCACCCTCGTCCCACTTCTCCCTCAGGGTCGGCAGCACCTGAGATTGTGCTGAAAGATCGCACAGGCGTGTTGTCTTTATTCACCTCTGCCTCTCTCAAGGGTGGGTAACGTTACAGGCTAGGACCACAGGGTTGTCTTCTCCCCAGGGTGTGTCAGCATCTTCCCTACACCTTCCAGCCTGTCGGCTACGCATCTCAGGCCTTGCTGTCCCTGGGGGACTGCTGTTCTCTGGCAGCCTCAAGGATGCGTGCTTTCAGCTGAGGAGCTCAGAGAGCTTTGCAGCTTCCTTTGAATGCAAAAAGTCACTCCTATGGCTGCGAGAGGGCACCTGCGCAGGGCCCTGGCCTCTCAAGCCTGGGTTCAGAGCTGCAGTCGCTCTCACTGGCACTCTCCCAGGGCTGGGGCTGGCAGCAGGCTCTGGCCTCAGGACCCAGTGCTGGTGGGGGGGCACTGGGGGCAGTCTTCCTCACTGCTCATCTTTGGCCTTTCCTGTCTTTGACAGACTTCAGCAGTCAGGCCAGTTCTTGCTGGTTCCATTATCTATGCATTGTCTTTCCTTCCCTTATCTTTGGGTCGTTAACATACAGTTGTGCTAGCTAAGACATAGGAATCACCACCCTTTGTCTTGTTCCCTGT
>NW_023308448.1:0-6725 GCF_011077185.1 Oxyura jamaicensis
AGCTAGCTAATCATCCTTTTATATTTACTAATTGCTTGCTTGTTTCAATCTATATACCAATCCTCCGCATCTTGTAGGGGTGTATCCTTTAAATCTGGTCGGCTGGAGTATACTGTGTCCATGGTCTTGATGCAATCATGAATGGGCGATCTGGAAACTCTGTTACTAAGGAAAGAGGCTGGGTTCACAGTATTAGTGCCAAAAAATTTTAGTTAACTAATAGTCCACTCTACACATTTATTTTCTTCTTCAGTAGCTGTCAACAGGTCACTTATGTGTTGCAACAATGTCCCCTTTTCCTGAAGGGGTTTTCCATGATTCAAGATCACAGTCTAGTTGGTTCCCTAATGTGGTAGGGCTATTCTTGAACCCCTGTAGTAACACAGTCCAAGTAAGTTGAGTTTTTCGTCCCCTTTTGGGATTTTCCCATTCAAAGGCAAAGAGTTTCTGGCTTTCAGTCACCACGGGCAGGCAGGAAAAGGCATCCCTTAAATCTAGTACTGTGAACCAAACTTAACTGTTTTCTAATTTTGTCAAAAGTTTATAGGGGTTGGCTACTACAGGGTATAAATCTTTTGTGATTCCATTGATGGCCCTTCAGTCCTGGGCTATACGATAGGTTCCATGTGCCTTTCTAACTGGGCCTATATGTAGTGTTATATTCTGACTCAGGTTCTACGAATAGTCCATATTTAAGAAAGTAAGAAAGTTACTGATTATTCCTTCCATTCCCCTTCTGTCTCCTACCTTTAGTGGGTATTGCTTTTAGCATGCCTTGGGAGCATTTTCCTTTAAATCTTTTTTTTTTTTTTTTTTTTTTTTTTTTTTTCCCCAGGTACTGCATTCTTTGCTCTCTCAGGTATTCCTGTAGCCCAAACTCCAGGATACACTTGGTTCATAATTACATCCATCTAGGGAGTCCTGTCTGGAGTTTCCTCTAGACTTGCCTGGGATAGACTTCAGAGTTTAATATGTTACTTTTATTTCCATTTTCCCTTGTTCAAAATAAATTTTTGCATACAATTTTTCCAGCAAGTCCCTTCCTAATGAGGGCCTTGGTGAATTGGCTAAGTATAAAAAGTGATGTATTGCAATCATTTTTCCCAATTTAAATTTCAAGGGTTGCAAAAAGAACACCTTTTCCTGTCAGCCAGTTGCTCCTATTACATTTACAGACTCAGCACTTTTCCAGAATCAATTTTTTTATTAACACAGAGAAAGAAGCTCCCCTATCCAACAACAACAAAAAGCTTTCTTCCCTAGCTTTATTTCAACCAGTGGATCTGCTAGTGTAGATGCCCCAGGTCCCTGTCATTCCTGCTCTGACTGTTGCAAGTTTATCCTGCAACAACCTAAGGCAATCCTTGTTTTTTTTTTTTCTTTTTTTTTTCTTTTTTTTTCTTCTTTTTTTTTTCTTTTTTTTTTTTTCCAGTGCCCATCCTTCTTGCAGTACGCACACTGGTTCTGTCCTAATGTTCCTCTAAACCCTTCTAAAGTCCTTTCTTTACCTTTATCAATTCCCCCTTTGCCGCCCTCCTTCTCTCTTTCTGTTGTAGTGCAGCCACTGTTTGCCGTGGCTGTCATCTTAGATAACTTCTGTCCTTCGTATCTTCCCTATTCCTAAATACTTTCCACGCTGCATTCAATAACTTTTCTGGGTCTCCCAAAACCTGTCCCTCCAATTTCTGTAATTTCTTTCTGGTATCAGGGGCCTATTGCCCTAGAAAAAGGCTAGCCAATTGCCTCTATTTGTCTTCCGAAGCCAGGTCCAAATTGATATATATATATATCATTGCATTTCAAAGTTGGTCCAAAAATTTTGTAGAGTTTTCTTTTGGACCTTGTCGGATACTATACAGGTTTGAATGATTTTTAGCTTTCGGAACTGGTTTTCAATTCCCAATTTAGTCAGATTTTGGTATTTACATAACCGTTCATAATTTGCAGGGTGATGAGAGTCTCGGTGGGGGTCAGTCAGGGGAATACAATCGTCTACAGTTCCCTGAGCGGTCCCATTGGCAATCTGAGCTTGCACATGAACTCAGGCTGTTTTAAGAATTAGCTGCTTTTCTGTTTCCATCATCTCCCCCAACATTAGGTCAATGTTTCCCCAGTCTGGATCCTGATTTTTTTTTCTTCTCTCTATTAAAGTCCACCATTGGTAACAATACTTAATTAAGGTCTTACGATTAACATTTCCTCCAGGTGGCCCACTAATGTCCTTCCAATGGGCCAAGATACAACCCAGAGGGGTCTTTTTATCAATAGTACTTGAAATTCTTCCCATTATGATGTCTTTTCTCAATCTCTCACACTTCGTCTGTCTCCAGCCATATTCCTCGCGGAATAGTGGAACCATGGATCAGGACTCCGCACTCGCTTCACAGCGATGCTGCGTCTCACTCACAAAGCACAATCACATAATCACACAAAGAGGCCACTTACACCTTTCACTCAAGCAACACAAAACAGCAATCACTACTATAAATAGTATCACTTATTACAACAAATTTCCCAGTATAAATTGTGATCTGTTAAGAGTTTTCTGTTATTCAATGTCAAGAACACATTCAGAGTCAAAGTACCAGAACAAATCCAAAAATAAAACAAAATACTGAGATAAATTATTAAGTCCCAAATAGGATTTTAATCAAAGTTTGTGATTTATTAAGCAAATAGAGGCAAGCAAACAGTGCTGGGTGCTCCAGGAATCTCTGCTCTACCCAAGACGCACACCTATTACATCAGGTGGCTGATTTTTATGCTCCTAGACTAATACATATTCATCACTATTCCTAGAAAAGGCAGGGTTATCATAATTAGTTTCTGGAATCTGAACCCTCTCCGGACACATGCCTATCAGTCTCTGGTGGTCTTTCTGGGGGTCTCTTGTGCTGAAGGCTCGTAGTCTTCCTCCTAGGTTTTGTCCTTCGGTCGTCCTTCAACTCCCCCTTTCTCTTTATTTGGTGGATCTCTTTGCCAGACATCAGAGGCTTGGGCAGCGTCTCATGCAGAAGTCAGCAGTTTCCAAAAATCCTCCTTGGTCCTCTTATCTCCCAGACTCGAGTCTCAGTGTTCGTCCTTCAAGCCCTCTATTTACATGAATTGCTGGACCCTTCTTTTGCATGATACAAGAACTATGTACACTAATCACTCTGTTTTTCTTAGATAGAAAGTTACATTTCATCATGCAGGCCTAGCATTGTTTCATCCTGACACGAATCAAATGAAACACATTTCACAATTCCCCACTTCCTTTTTTCATAGTATTGATTCGTGTTTTCTCTTCAACCTTTGCTAGTAACAATTGGATCTCATCTGTCGGTTCTTGGGGGGGAGTCCATTTCTTAAGCATCATTATTGACATATCACCTTTCTTCTCTATTGAAGTCATTACAAACTGGGTACTATTTATTATTCGGTGTATCAATAATGTAAAGCAAGGTATCATACAAGGTATAAACAATAACATCATTATACCACACGAAAATAAAAACAACAGTCTCTTAACCCATGGTCCACCAGGCAGCCATGAAAACAAATCCCAATCCATACCCCTCCAAGTTTGTACTGGGACATGAGCCAATTTTCTGATTTCCTTTGTTATTTGTTTAACCACTTTTCCATTATCATCAATTAGTAAGCAACAATTAGAATCATTCAGTTTTCCACACACACCTCCTTCTTCTGCTAGTAAATAGTCTAAAACCATTCTATGTTGAAAAATGGCATTCCTCATCTGGGTGGATTGATCAGCCAAAAGATCCAAAGCTGTCGCTGTCTGATTGGTTACAATTTCGAGGACAGCTTGTAATCTAATTATTCGATTCAGATTATAAATAGGTCCCCGGGCTCCTGATACTACCTCGTTTGGATTCCAGGTAGCTGGTCCGTAATACTGTATGATTCTTTCAGGAGGCCATTCATTTTCTCCCCATTTTTGAGCACTACCCCCTGCTAAGGAAACATCAATGGATCGTTCTATTCTATTCAGATAATCATATAGTCTTATTCCTAAATTGTTCCCTTGTATTTGTGAAAATAAAAAGAACAAGGGTCTTATGTACCCCACATAGCATATTCCCGACCAGTTTTCAGGTAGCCTCTTGTAGGCGTGTTTGCCACACACCCAATAATGTCCCTTTAGGGCCTATGTCCCGTTTGGAAAAGGGCCGTCCCATCCTTCTTTATTCCTTGGATTGTGAAATTACAGAGTATCTTTGTTACTGAGTGGTCCTGTTACAATGTCTTTTCCATATGTATATCTCCAAGCCCCTGCATCGGATTTCCACTCACAACTACAATCAAGTCCTTTTTGGCAACCTGTCATATTATGAGCTGACCAGAAATATTTGAAGATCACTCGCCCCCCATTTTCATTTTGCCATTTCCAGCGGTAGACCCTTACCACATGTTGTTCTTTAGTGGTGTTATCCCGCTGACAGCTCAAGATCTGACTGTCACATTATCTCGTCGCTTGTGCTTTTGCCACGGCTTCACATCCAGGTCCAAAAAAATTCCCTATATGAGCATTTCAGCCAAGTCCCGTTTCTCAGCTGGACATGTGTGGCGTTCCATTTCCCACTGTGTGCTGTGCAGTTTATAGGTTTACATTCAGAATCAGTACAATCATATCCAGGGGACAGAGTCCAATTGCAAATGCTTTTTCCCACCGCTACTGTTCCTGTTCTGTTTAAACAGTATATACCCCAATCTGACGAGTGCAATTGCCACGGGCCTTCTTCCTCTTTCAAAAATTGTGTCCCATTATGAACTTCACTCAAATTACTAACCCACCACTTAGGTTCGACCGGGCCAGCTACCCAGGGCCAACTTTCAGCTCCCCCCGGTCCACCATAAACCCAGCAGTTACTAAGGCTAAAGGCCTTAGCCACTTCCTCCCCCAGAGTGAAAAAGTTATTCCTCCATTCTTGCCCATGGCTCAATTGGCCCTGTAATAACAATACCAGGAAGTATAACATTTCTTATCCTTTGTTCCATCCAGTCTTGAGAGTGTAGGAAATCAACAGGCTGGGCCCACTTCCAGGATCGATTTGGGCTTTGTTACCATTCAGCTTTTCGGGGTGATCCGGCTCCTGGAAAACTAATCACAACTTTATATGAATTTAAAAAGATTCTTATGTTATTTTTCTTGGGACAACCTAACTTTAGTGCGGGAGAAGTCCGGTCGAGGCCCTATCACTCGGCAGTCAATACCCATAGGGGTTGCCTCCCTCGGTAGACCATACACACCGCAGTGGAGAGTCCAACCCCGGTCTTGCCTTCTCCCTTTTCTCCCTCCAGGTTTCTCCCCTTTTTCTGGTGCCCTTAATTCATAGAGTTTCATTACCAGAATATTAGTTCCAGTTCCCCAGGAGTGGACTCAACCCTTCAAGCTTCGGTAGTTATTGGCCCCTTTACTCTGGATGCATGGGTCCAACCCCTTTCTGCTGTTCTCACAGCTGTTTCAGTAGTAAGTAAAACAAGAAAGGGCCCTTCCCATATAGGAGATAGGCTTTTTCCTTTCCACGTTTTTATTAGAACTTGTGATGGTTTTACTCGGGTGGGCGTCCGAGCTCCACCACAACCGCTCTCTCACTCCCCCTCCTCAAAGAGCAGCAGGGAGAAAATACGATGAAAGGGGCTCAAGGGTTGAGATAAGGACAAGGAGATCGCGCAGTAATTATTGTGACGGGCAAAACAGACTCAGCATAGGGAGATAGTAAGTTTTATTGCCTATTACTAACAAGCTAGAGAAGTGAGGAACAAAGGAAAGAAACCAAAAGCACCTTCCACCCCGCCCCCAATCTATCCTCTTCCACCTCCTCCCCCCGAGCGGCGCAGGGGAACGGGGGAGTGGGGGTTATGGTCAGTCTATAGCAATTCTTCTCTGCCGCTCCTTCTCAGTCACTCTCATCCCCTGTGCTGTGGGGTCCCTCCCACGGGATGCAGTCCTTGCTGAACTGATCCGGCGTGGGCTTCCCACAGGCAGCAGCTCTTCAAGAACTGCTCCAGATATGGGTCCGTACCACGGGGTCCATCCCTTCGGAGCACACTGCTCCAACCTGGGTCCCCCACGGGCAGCAGCTCCTGCCAGATCACCTGCTCCTGCGTGGGCTCCTCTCCACGGGCTACAGGTCCGGCCCAGAATCTGCTCTGCCAGGGGTCTTCTACAGGCCGCAGCCTCCGTCGGTGCAGGTCCACCTGCTCCACTGTGGTCTCCTCCACAGGCTGCAGCGTGGAACCCTGCTCCACCGTGGCACTCCATGGACTGCAGGGGACATCCTGCTTCACCATGGTCCTCACCACAGGCTGCAGGGGACTTCTGCTCCGGCACCTGAATCACCTCTCCTCCTCCTTCCTCGCTGACCTTGGCACCTGCAAGGCTGTTCCTCACTCCTCTCACTCTACCAGCTGCTGTGTGGCTGTGGTGGTTTTACCGTGCTAGGCAGTTGAACACCACAACCGCTCTCTCACTCCCCCTCCTCAGATGAGGAGGGGAAGAAGTAAAGGAAAGAACAACTCACGGGTTGAGATAAGGATGATTTAATTAAAAAGGGGAAATATATATATATATATAATTAAGGAAATATTATTATTAATTAAACAATTCAACTAAAGGGAAAAAAGGGAAAGGGGAAAAGGGAGGGGGAAAGGGAATAACTAAACAAAACAAGTAAAGGCTATGTGGAAGTGCAGAGGAAAGAAATTACTCTCTACTTCCC
>NW_023308449.1:0-5224 GCF_011077185.1 Oxyura jamaicensis
CCTTCCTTCCTTCCTTCCTTCCTTCCTTCCTTCCTTCCTTCCCTCCTTCCTTCTTCCCTTCTCTCTCCTCTCCTTCTCTCTTGTTCTTTCTCTTTTTCTCTTCTTCTCTCTCTCTTTCTTTCTCTGTTTCTCATTCTCTCTATTTTTTTTTTTTGTGTTAATAAATTTATTTTTATTATTATTTTATTTTACTGTTACCCATGAGAATAAACTTCTAGAACATGACAATTTCCATGAGTAAAAAGTCAGGAACATGAAAGATCCACAATCTAACTGTTAAGACCAAATAATTTATAGTCAGGATATGACAAAGAAACCTCCACAAGTGCCTATTTAAAAAATCCGTTAGTGACTTATCCTCTTATTGCATCTTCATTTTGCTTGGGGATAAAATAACATTTATCTCATTAAGGACACACTGCTTTTACTATATGGGCATATGGATACTCTCATTACTAAACACAATTGTATTATTGCTAATTTGAGCTAGTTAAGGTGCTTAAAGTTCCATTAACCAGAAGCGATTTTTTCTGAAACTCTTCAAGTGACTGGTAATTAGCATATTGTCTTGTAAAAAGGAAGGGAAGAGGGGACGTGGATGAAGAGAAGAAACTTGTTACTATTCTACTAAGCAACCATTTAGCATTTACATTCAACTCTGAACATATTAAATTTCTCGTTGTTGAAGGTTCCTCAATTCATATCAGTGTGAAATACCAAGGTGGTTAGTGTATCCGGACACCTCTTTAATTCCATCCCAAAAATAACCTTGGAAAGAAGTCAGAGTCTGCAAATAATGACAATTTCTACTTAACTTAGAGGGAAGGTAATTAAACAAATTTGAAAGGTCATATTCAGAACTGTGTAGGACTGCTGTCATTGTTAAATGCTGAAAAGTAGGAGAGATCTAGATTCATCTGCATTATATTTAGCTCTAACAATTTTTTGTTGTTGCTTTCAGTTACATATGTAGTTATTAGTAAAAAAGAAAGGACATGATTACGTGTTCTAACCCCAAATGTAGTCCAGCAGTCAGACTTTTGCATGATACATTTCACTTGTGCATATATAATAATCAAAACCAATACATATAAGGTGTAAACATTTATCATTGAAACTTTTCTGTCACTAAATGAATTGCTGTGAAATGCTTCTGTTTTTTCCACAGCTTTTAAAATCAGTCAAACAAACAAACACACAAACACTAAAAATATACAATATCTCTATCTATTGTACTAGCTCAGTAAAACTAACATTTATATGAAAACTTGTGTTATTCTCTTCTGTAGGGTGAATATTTCAGAATGATATATCTAGCATTATAGAATTCCTATTCCCTAATTAAATTTTAAAACTACTTTATCAAAAAGTGTTAAAACATGACAAGGGGTACTTGCCTAAAGAGAAGGGTGTAAACATTTAATATAAAAGCTACACTTTCTATGACATCAGACAACACTGCCTATTTGCAAAATTTCAGGTGTCTGTATTGTTGTCAAACTACATATCTCAACTAAAAACTATGCACTTGACATAGAGGAACACTCAAACCTTCTTTCCAGTAAGACTGCATTTCATCTTACATAATTTTTAGCATATGTTGAGTTGTCCGTCCTATGCATTATTATTATTTTTTTATTTATTTCTTTGATTTTTTAGGATTAAGACATATATATGTATATGTCTTAATTAACTCAACCCGTGAGTTGTTCTTTCCTTTACTTCTTCCCCTCCTCATCTGAGGAGGGGGAGTGAGAGAGCAGTTGTGGTGTTCAGCTGCCTTGCATGGTAAAACCACCACAGGTAGTCATGAATCACATCTCTTTTTTTTTCTTTCTTTCTTCTTTTCTGAGTGATAGCATTGAGAGGCACAAGGAGGATCACCACAAGGAATATTCTTCTATATTCTATTATTATTCACTAATGATGTGTGGTTTTAGAAACTGAAAACACATGATTTTAATAACCTAGAAAGCATTTAGAAATAACTCCATACATTCAGAAAGATGTCAGTCATGGAAGAGATGAAGTTCTGTAATCTGAATTTTTTTTTGGCAGATGGAAAAAGTATAGGAAAAATCAAGAAAGAAACATCTCAGAAAAAGCCACATTGAAACAATTCTGTACAGATTTCACAGTTCCTTAAATACTTGCCAAACTTCCACAGAAATAATTTTCAGTTTTAATTATATTTGAACATAGGTATAACAAGAAGTAGAAAGAGGCAACCTTGCTTTCTGTGCAGGATGCCTTTGTTCTTACAGCCTAAGCAGGTATCCTGTGGTTCTCCTCTTAGAGCTACTACCTGTTACTTTGTTGTTGTTGTTGTTGTTATTACTGTTGGATTGTGTGCCTGAGACAATGGAGGAGCTGTCAATTATTTGTTCTAAAGGGTAGTGTACTGGGTCTGGCTGGTATGTTAACTTTCCCTGCAGCAGTCCATACAGCGCTCTGTACTTGTAGCTAGAACAGCAATAGTATCACACCAGTGTTGTGTCTGCTGCTGAGAAGTGCTGGCTCAGCATCAGGACTTTCTCTAACCCTCCTAGGGTGTGGGCAAAAAAGTGAGAAAGAACCATCACCAGGGCAGCTGACCTAAACCAACCAAAGGGATGTTCCATACCATATGATGTCACACTCAGCAATAAAAGGTGGAAAAAGGAAGGAGAGGGGAGGGGTGGGCTCTCATTGCAAAAACATCTGTCCTCCTCCCGAACACCGGCTACGTGCGGCTACTTACTTCTTTTCTGAGTGATAGCATTGAGAGGCACAAGGAGGAACACTACAAGGAAGTTAATTTTCCTCAGTCTCTTTTCTAAAGCAGTAAAATATCTTACATAGTTCATTTAACTATCCTTGATTCATGAAATGCCAGGTAAAAAAATTCTTGCCCTCCCACATGAACTTCAGTATAACATTTTTTTTTTTAATCCTTTTGTTTTAGTTAATTTGTTACATAATATTAACTTTAAAATACAATAAATTTGCCTGTAGTTTCCATCAGCTACAGTCAAGAGAATAATTATGCCTATAAAATAGACCATTGTGGGAAAGTAAATGTATAACATTTCAGGAGATACAGTATCTCCTCTGCATTATTGATAGAAATCTGCTTAAAGTGGATACTCACTTGACAACACTGCTTAATAAATTATTGCTTTAATATTTATACCTTTCAATTTTTCTCCTTCTTTGTGATTTAATGACCCATTTAAGGTGTTCCTAATTCCTTAAATGATATTAGAATTCTGTTTCATTAGCATGGTTTTGTTCATACTCACCATTTCAAATTTAGGATACAAGACAGCTTTTCTTCTCTGAGTTTACTATGTACAGATAATCCAATATGTAAACCAGACCATGGAGAATTACATTTGTTTTCAAAGGAATAACAATAAATTGTAGGGTTAAAAACAGTTGATGAAGAAGCACTAAGAGCACAGGTTATTTATTGGAAATCACTTGACAAGGTTATGGGGTTATGGTGGCATTGCTTTTTTTTTTTTTTTTTTTTTTTTTTCCCCAATATATTTTGGAACACACACAGCTTTATGATTTGTAAGTGCGACTGTATTTGTAAGTGCGACAGTGACATTTACAGGAATTGTGTCTATGACAACCACTAAGACAGTTTAAAACAACCTATCATTGTAAACATTGGCCAGTAAATTGGAGGATCAGCTGTTTAATTGTCTTTTATAATGTGGAGCCTTAACAGGACAATGCCATAAACCTGACTATGTAATAAACTCTTAACAGAGATGGAGTTAGGCATAATAAGAGAATGAATTAGCTTGGAAGGGACTTCTGGACTTCTATAGTCCAAATTACGTTCAAAGCTCTATCAGCTAACATCTGGCTGCCCAAGACCTCTTCCATTTAAAATATTTCTTCCTGACATATTATCAGAATCTCCTTTGCATCTCATTGCATCTCATTGTGCCACAGCTTAAATCTATGGAGGTATACAAATGTCTACTAATATACACCACAGCAGGGACAACTTATAGATAGTTTGAGTTGCAGTGCAAGACTCAGGCTATGTTGTGCATATTAATGTTATTTTATCTTAATGGTATTCTGCCTATCTGAATATTACTACAGGTGGAGTAGTGCTCTTTAGACTCACTGCCATAATAAAACACGTGCACATTAATTCTAGTTCTTTCTTTGTGCTATATGTATACCTTCACTTTATTTACAGTCAAGAGGACAAAGTTGCAGAATAGCACTTATATTTGACAGCTTAAGAAATTTCCTACTTGTGTGCAGCTAAGGAGTGGAGTGACAATACGTGAAGCTGTACCTGGAAGGTACTATTTGAATTCATTTTTCTGGTTGGAAATTTAGCTGTCATTTACTCTATGCAGAATCTTGTTTATGGTATTCCCTCTCCTGACAGGCTGAAAAGCAGTCCGATATACTATGTACTTCAAAATAACCTTGGTGATTGTATGTTTTGACTCACTGCATTTCCATCTTTTGCCTTAATATTAGCAGGTTGGTTGGTTGTAGGGCTGGTTTTGTTTTGGTTTGTTTTGTTTTTATTTGTCTTAAAACAAGAGTAAGCAGACTTGGAGAAGAGTGACTAATTAATTGTAACATCGAGAAGTCTATCACCTTGGAGCATTTAAACTCTTGAAGTATGGATTGGATATTTAGACAGTGTGGTGGATTGAAAATTAGGTGAATGGCAGAGTCTAGAACGTGATGATCAGTGGCATGACATCTAGTTGTAGGAGAGTAAATGGCAGTGTACTGACATCTGTACTGGGTCCAGCCCTGCTTCACAGGTACATGATTAGGATTATGGGGCAGAGTGTACCCACAGCAAGTCTTCAGATGACACAAAACTGAGAAGCGTAACATACTCCAGACAATCATTCTGTCATTCAGAGGAACTTGGGCAGGCTGGAGAAATGGCAAGAAAAGTCCAACAAGGAGAAATCCTAAGTCCTGCACCTGGGGAGGAAGAAACCTAGGCACCAACACAGTCCACCTGGGGAACTAGCTAGAAAGCAGCTGGCAGAGAAGGACCTGAAGGTCCTGGTAGACACCAAGTCTATATATAGTGCCAAGCTCATTGCAGTGGTGTTCAATCACAGAAGAAGAGGCAATGGGAAAAACAAAACAAAACAAAACAAAACAAAACAAAAAAAAACCAAAAACCAAAAACCAAAAACCAAAACAAAACAAAAAAAAAAAAAAAAAAAAAAAAAAAAAA
>NW_023308449.1:5324-5632 GCF_011077185.1 Oxyura jamaicensis
TTTGTCTGAACATCAGGAAACAGTTCACTGTGTGGGTGACTGAACACCAGAACAGTTTTTCCAGAAAAGTTGTGGAATCTCCCTCCTTGCAAATATTCAAAACCCATCTGGGCAACCTGTTCCACTACTCCCTGTTTGAAGAGGTGGGTTGGACATGATGACTTCCAAAGGTTCTTGATATTTATTATTATCTATATTTTCTTTTATCTATTCTTTCTTTATCTACTCTTCTTTCTTTCTTTTTCTACTCTTCTTTCTTTCTCTTTCTTTCTTTCTTTCTTTCTTTCTTTCTTTCTTTCTTTCTTTCT
>NW_023308449.1:5642-6742 GCF_011077185.1 Oxyura jamaicensis
TTCTTTCTTTCTTTCTTTCTTTCTTTCTTTCTTTCTTTCTTTCTTTCCTTTTAATTATCAATGGAAGGATAAAAGGAAATTGAGAGGTGAAGCTGTAGAAAGCCAGCTCTCCATTGTTTATTAAAGAAGGAAAAAAGGAAGTGTATAGTTAAAACTTAAGACTTCATTATTTAATATTGCTTTGCACAGAGGCTCTGGCTTCTTAACAACTGCTAATACTTTGTTATTCTACTTGATAAGTTATTAAGTTTTAAACTTTTCCAGTTTCATGGAGCTTTGATTCTATTTTATTATTTTGTAAGAATTTGCATAAGGTTTTGTACATGTAAATAAGGATTTACATTTAATAAAACAGGGAAGCTACAGCTGAATAGAGCCTGTAGACACAGCTAATATAAAGAATGTTATAACAGCTGAAAACTGCTGCTGACTTGTCACCAGTAAAATAGATTTGTAAGAGCCATAGCCACAAACATGGCTCTTACACGTCATATCAGTGACACAGTATATTTTGTGAGTTAGTGTAGGAAATGAAACATATAGGACTTCAATTTCTACTGCATGCAACAGTTTCTACTTTATGTGGTTTTCAAAAGATTTAAGAAAATTCTCAACCAAGTTTTAGGACCTTCAAAATTCTGTGCAAAATTTTGTATCTTTCCTACACAGCAGTAAAATATAAAACTGTGTCCATTTACTTTTTTTCTGTTCCCCAAAATATATGATGAGAAGGGGGTTGAGAAGGAGAGATTCACAGAAATCTCTGCTTCTGCTAAAACTTTTGACAAAGAGCTTGGTGGAATAAACAATATAGATACTAAACTGCAGGCTTTATTTATTTATCTATCTATCTATTTATTTATTTATTTATTTATTTATTCATTTTTAGCTCAGTTCTTTAACCTGATCCTTCTGGAATTAATACAAAAAGCTGAAGAAAATTGTAGTGTGTTACTTGCTGTTTAAAATATATTGCTGGATTTGTTCTAAACTTATCTTCTTAAACATAACTGGTAACTTTTTCCAGGGAAAAATCACAAGTAATTGGAAAAAATAAAAATAAAATAATAATAAACTAATAAATAATAAAAAATATAATA
>NW_023308450.1:0-270 GCF_011077185.1 Oxyura jamaicensis
AGTGAAGACGAGAACAATTCTGTCTCAGTATTTGTCAAAAGAGATGGTTTTGCAGGTCCAGGGTACTTCACTGAGACTGTATTCTAGATAAACAGGAAACTGAAGAAATTGGTGTCCTTCCAGATTCTTGGACACTTCAGATGACTCCTACTGGACATTCTCAGGTAGACCAGCAACAGGTGAGTGTTGAGAACACTGTGGAAGTTTCTACGGAGCCAGACATTGAAGTTATTGTGGATCACCATGAGCTCAAAGTATATCTAATTTCAA
>NW_023308450.1:370-1136 GCF_011077185.1 Oxyura jamaicensis
TGAAGTTATTGTGGATCACCATGAGCTCAAAGTATATCTAATTTCAATTTTTTTTTTTTAATACTCAAAGAGGAGCTCTTGTGACCAGGCCAATTGCAAATTAAGTCAGTTGTTAACCAATGCCAATGAAAACAATGACGTGGAAGGACATAGAAATTGTGAAGTACTCAACCTGGAATGCAGTGTGACTGTTTCGTGTCCACACCTGGTGTAGATTTCTGTAGGCTACCGTTTGCTTTTGGTCAGCTGTAGTTTAGGAGACAGATGCTTTGCCTAATGTTGAAGGTAAAAGGCCTTGTTGAATTTTAAAACAGTGCACTGATGACCTGGTAGTACTATTGGTTATGAATGTTGTTTTAACAATTAGTATGATGGGTTTGAGGGCTTTTATTTGGGGGGGTTTTTTTTTTTTTTTTTTGCATGCTTTGATGTATTAGGAACCGGAAAAGGATCTTTATTTCTTGCAGCGATGATTTTAAACCTGAAGTTAGCAGGTTGACATAAAGTAGCTAGCCACGGTTAAGCAACTACGGAAATTGCTTCAAAATGCAGTATTAGAATTTCCCATGCATGCTATTGCAGTGTATTAAGGGTTTGCCAATCCCCCACGGGAGGGAAATGGCTATCCTAGGCTTCAGCAGGGGAAATGGGTAAGAGTGGCCCTAGGTAGGTGAGGAAAAAGGTTCCTTTGCATGAGTTGGAGAGGGCCTAAGTAAGGACCATGTTGAGGGGAGAGCAGAATGAGGGAAATTAGCAATTAGGATGA
>NW_023308451.1:0-1236 GCF_011077185.1 Oxyura jamaicensis
GAGAACCTTATTGTCCAGTCCAGTGCAGAAAAGCTTCAAAAGCCTAGCTACTCTATCATCTTTCATTCTATCTTTTTGAGGCCATTTTCATGTAGCAATTCCGATGCCTATAAAAAATTCCCTTAAAAATTGTAAGGAATATTGAAAATGATCTTATACTTTACTGACTGACAAGCAAATTTGGTGAACTAATGAGACTGTCCCAATGAAAGGTTGCTCAATTTTAGAGCAGTTTTTTGGAGAACAAAGATCTGTTTCTGGATAATTTTTTCCTTACAGTATTTTCCTCTGGGTCCTTAGGCCTCCAATTTTGGAAACTCATTACAGAAGCTATAAATGCCTTTTCTTTCATTGCAGGTTCCTAGAAGAAGTTCAGGGTACCAACTGAAGAAATCCTGGCTTTCCTGGTTGAAAATGCAGAGTGTATATTACCTAAGTGTACAACACTTGCAAGTTAGGCAAGTAAAAAAAGTGTATTAATATATGAGGGATTTTGAGGGAAGATTGTTTTTGGTTTGTTTGATTTTGGGTTGGTTTGTTTTTGTGGGTGTTTTTAAGGAAAACTTAGGGCAAGCTAAAGTGCAATGATTTTGTTTCTAGACTAGAAAAGAAATTTCCAAGCTTCATAGTCGTGACCAGATCCCTAAGGCACCGGCCATGTTGCTTGATGAGCTAGCTGAGAAATGCCTAGGTAAGACTGCAAGCAAACTGGATGAATGCTTGTGCCTACGTTGTAAAGAATCTTAGCTTGTGCCAGGCAGTACCCAAGCTCTTGTGCCTTGCTGCACAAGTAGTCAGTGAATCAGCCGGCACGCCTTTGGAGCAATCAGCGTTAGATGCTTTCGTGTGTTTCCTTTTTGTTGTCGTTGTTGTTGTTGTCTGAGAACATTGAATGTTTTGGGGGCATCTTCCTCAAGAGTATAGTTTGGCTGAGGAGTCTGCTTGGGCTTCATAAGCACAGGACATGGGGCAGTGAGCAACATAACCAGACTTCCCTGCAGAGCGGTTTCATTTTATTGCATGATATGTAGTTTGTATTATTCTAAGTATTCCCTTTGCCAACTTCCCTTTCTAATGACTAATCACTTTTACTATTTCTTTTCATCTGATTTTTGAATTATTTTGTTTGTTTGTTTGTCAGTTTTTACTTTGTAGCTTTGTCCTCCTCAACCTGCCGTATATTTCTTTCTTTTAGATGTCTCTCCAGTGGACGCTGGATATTTGACAATACTCGGC
>NW_023308452.1:0-9384 GCF_011077185.1 Oxyura jamaicensis
AGTTTTCTGAGAACTACGTCTCCCAGAAAGCCCCTGGCACCCATCATGGCCGACTTCCGGGGGGGCCATGTTGAGAATACACAGAATGCTCGGAAATGTAGTCCATGGACTCCAGACATCGGGGCAGCCAATTTTGGTGTCCGCCGTATCCTGGGAAATGTAGTTCTCCGGCACTACGCTTCAGGGCGGCCATGTTGGATGCCCAGAGCATGCCGGATATCTCGAAACCGGATATCCCGGACACCATGTTGGATGCCCAAAAGCATGCCTGGAGGTGTAGTTCTCCCACTTCTTTAGGGTTTTTACAGTTACGGTTTTTAGGGTTGGCGATTTAGGGTACTAACGGCTGGGGTTTTTAAGCCTAGGACTTTAGGGTTTTTAGGATTGGGGCTTAGGGTTTTGGGGGTTAGGGGGTTGAGGGTTTTAAAGGGTTAGGGGCTTTAGAGTTTTTAGCGTTAGGGTTTTAAGGGTTAGGATTCTTAAGGTTTTTAGGTTTAGGGTTTTTAGGTTTTTAGGGTTAGGGTTTTTTACATTTTTAGGGTTGGGTCTGTAGGGTTTTTATGGCTTGGGTTTTAGTGTTTTTAGGGTTAGGATTGTAAGGGTTTATCGGGTGAGGGATTTAGGGTTTTTAAGGTTAGGGCTTTAGGGTTTTTAGGGTTAAGGTGGTAAGGGCTTTTAGGGTTGGGGCTTTAGGGTTGTTAAGGTTGGGGCTGTGTGGGTTTTTATGGTTGTTAGGTTTTATAGGGTTGGGGCTTTAGGGTTTTTAGGGTTAGGGTTTTTTATTTTTTTATGGCTCAGGCTTTAGGCTTTTTAGGGTAAGGGGTTTGGAGGTTTTTAGGGTTGGGGTTTGAAAGCTTTTAGGGTTAGGGGGTTTAAGGCGTTTAGGGTTAGGGGGTTTAAAGCTTCTTGGGTTAGGGGGTTTAAGGCTTCTTGGGTTAGGGGATTTAAGGCTTTTATGGCTTGGGTTTAGGGTGTTTAGGATTGGGGTTCTAAGCGTTTGTAGGGTTGAGGCTGTGAGGGCATTTAGGGTTGGGGCTGTGATGGCTTTTAGGGTTGTTAGGGTTTTTAGGGTTGGGGCTTTAGGACTTTTAGGGTTAGGGTTTTTTATTTTTTTATGGCTCGGGCTTTATGGTTTTTAGGGTAAGGTTTGTAAGTGTTTTTAGGGTTAGGTCTTCAGGGTTTTTAGGGTTAGGGCGGTGAGGGTTTTTTGGGTTAGGGCTTTAGGGTTTTTAGGATTAGGGCTGTGAGGGTTTTTTGGGTTAGGGCTTTAGGGTTTTTAGGGTTAGGGCTGTGAGGGTTTTTTGGGTTAGGGCGGTGAGGGTTTTTTGGGTTAGGGCGGTGAGGGTTCTTACGGTAGAGGTTTTTTAGGTTTTTAGGGTTGGGGCTTTAGGGCTTTTAGGGCTGAAACGGTTTTTAGGGTTAGGGCTTTAGGGTTTTGAGGGTTAAAATTGTAAGGGTTTTCAGAGTTAGGATTGTAAGGGTTTATTAGGGTTACGGCTTTGGGGTTTTTAGGGTTGGGGCTTTGGGGTTTTTCTGTTAGGGTTTTTTAGGTTTTTAGGGTCGGGGCTTTTTAGGGTTTTAGAGTTTGGGCTTTTGGGTTTTTTAGGGTTATGGCTGTAAAGGTTTTTAGGGTTAGGACTTGAATTTTTTGTAGCGGTAGTGTTTTTTACCTTTTTAGGGTTGGGGCCTTAAGGTTTTTAGGGTTAGGTTTATAATGTTTTTAGGGTTGGGGCTTTAGGCTTTTTAGGGTTGTAAGGGTTTTTAAGGTTTTTAGGGTTGGGGCTTTAGGGTTTTTAGGATTAGGGTTGTAAGGCTTTTTAGGGTTAGGGTTTTAGGGTTTTTAGGGTTAGGGCTTTAGGGTTTTTAGGACTGGGGCTTTAGAGTTTTTAGGCTTAGGATTTTAAGAGTTTTTTGGGTTGGGGCTTTAGGTTTCTTAAGGTTAGAGTTGCAAGGGTTTTTAGGGTTAGGGCTTTACGTTTTAGGATTACAGCCCTAACCCTAAGAACTGCTTCCCCCCTCAGTACCTTCCAGCCCTGCACGCCACTTCTGCACACATGCCACAAAGCAAATACACATTGTCATTCTATCCATAACATTGTTATCCTATCCATAAGTATGCAAAAACAATTACTCCCCTGCACATAGAGCTGCATGCAATAAAGGCACCTACTACTATATAGATTGCTTTACTCTAACCAATCCCACTAGTTGTTACCTCCAAAAGAAGCGCATTACGGTCTCTACTTGGAAACACACTGTAGACTCTGACCCACCTAAATAACCCTGCAACTGACTGAAGGAAAAACAAAGCACTTACCCCAAGGAGCTGCCCACGCAGAATGAGCTCTCTGAAGGCATGCCTGGGGCTCATATACCATTTGGCCCCGCTCAGCACCCAAACCCAATCACCTGGGAAAGGGGAGGGGCAAAGCACAAGAAAATAGAAAGAGCACAGGACAAGCAGCAGCTGTGCTGTTTGTTGTTGTTGTTGTTGTTGTTGTTTTCCAGCTTGGCTCAACAGCATGCAGAGTACAGACAAGAGAACTGGGCTGTTTTGAGAAGCAACAATCCCCATGCTTTTGCTTCAGCTTTGAATATTGAAAGGACAATATGAGCAAGCAAGCAACTGAAACTTTTTCAACTGGAATTAGCTCAAACGTCTCTTTTACATAGGAAGAAAAATCAGGAGCATAACAGATTACACACCAAATAAAAACAAAACAATTCCATGTAGTAACATCATTTACAGGAAAAATTAGGCACCTGAGTAGGCTACCTGAAAAACAAAAGGCTATGCTGGTGGGTCAAAACACACTACAGGACACTGGATCCCGGCCCTCTGCTGCACCAACTTAAAACCAATCCCCACACTCACCAAGGCACAACCCCAACCCAGACACAGCATTTCAACCCCAAATACAGACACAGCATTTCAGCCCCAACGTGCCTTTGGGACCTGCTGGAAAGCAGGCTTCATCCTCAGCGAGACGTGCTCAGCCCACACAGGACGGGACTTCAGGTACCTCTTCACCTACGGAGGAAGACCGCCATCAGGAATTGCCACACCAGGCAACCTTTTTTCTCTACAACACCTTCCTCAGGAACAACGCAGCATTCAAGTGACCTGCTTCGCTCCAATTCTAAAGACTGATATTACAACTCACCTCGCCTGTGGCACCTGATAAACAGAAGAGAAAGCAGCCGCAGCGCTTGGAAACCATCACTGCATGTGCCGCTTCTTGCCGCTCTCTGGCCTTACCTCAAATCCTCAGCCGCTTCTGTGGACAGCTAGCCATGGCACCTGCAAAGCAAGACAAAGACCTTTCATAGTCACCTCACACTCCTTAGCTATTCCACTCCAACCAAGCTCATGACCAGCCCCCTTCTTACGCAGCTCTTCAGAGTGTAGTTTGCTCCTTTGAGCCTGTGTGAGACACCTGTGAAAGAAAAAGAAAAGCACAGGCCAAGGCAGAATGCAAAGCCACAGCACAGCTAGGATAGTTACTCTCATCTGCTGCCTTACCTCTGCCCGCTCACCTGCCCCTGAGGCAGATGCTTCCATCTGCCCTCTTAAGCCAGCTACAACACCTCAAAAAGAGAAAGAGGGGACACTTAGAATGACAGTGAGAACTGCAACGCAAAAGTAACTGCTTTATCACTCACCTTGCCAGAGGCAGCTCTGGCTGTGACGTCCTAGGTTGCAGGCTGCCTTTCAGCTTCAACACATGAAAACATAGTCAGAAGATAACCATTCAGCTGCCAGCATTAGCGCCCATCCCTCAACAACACAAGGGACCCCATTTTTTATTTTAATCGTTTTGGAACAGCAGACAACTTCCCTCAGCACCTCACAAGTAGACCAAGCCAGTCACCGAGCTGCCAAATTAAGGCTTGACAGTTCCAGAAGGTGCTCTTTCCTTTGACCGGTTCCTCCTAAGGTTTATCTAAGGCAGGAGAAAAAAATAAGACAAACTCCACATCTGCAAGCTTTCAAGATTCAGCAACAGACCCCTCCTCTAGCACTATTCAAGCGCTATGCTAACAGCTGCTCACAAGCAACTCAAGCCTCCCCCTCCGCATCTGCCAAACACCATGGAGATGACTCTGTGCCAGCTGCCCTTCAGTATGTGCCCAGAGGCAGACTGGATGTCTTTGCCAAAACAGTCCGGACAATGTATTACTACACCGACAGACCTCCACGTCAGCTACCATCACTAACTGCCAGGCAGAACAGCTCCAGGCCAAACACACACACAGACACATTACAAACATTATAAACAAAAACACAAGGTGAAAAAATAAAAATAAAAAAGACTCCCAGAGGGAAGCCCTACAGCAACAGCAAGTCAGAACAGGTGCTCTACAGCAGACCCAAGGAGAGACTCAAATGTCACAACCTGCAACTGGAAGTAACTGCCGGAACTGGGATGATGGAGGCATAAATAGCCTGCCTTTAAGACAAGAGACTAGAACTATGGGCAGTGCAAACCCCGTAAGAAAATGCTTTGGAAATGAATTCCTAAGCCAGAGCTCCTGATGAAGCCCACATGACTTCCACAACAGCGAGGATGGAAACAGATGCAATCTGAAACAGAATATGATGCACAAGACCTGAAATGCATCTGTGCTTTAAGCTGCAACTGAAAGACAAGAAGTGCTCAGATCAGCCCTATGATGATGAAATGAGCATTTAGGACCTTTGGCGCAGCTACCAAGTTGCCTGTCTAGTCAGTCCACTGCAAAAAGCTAGGAGGGTATCAAGACCCGAGGAGCACATGACACAGAATACACGCTGCAGAAGCAGCACTACAAGACAGATGGACAGAAGGGATCTGTCCTGCCTGGCACATGCATTCATGCTACAAAAAAACCCTTGCTCCTTCTATTAGCCTGGTGACCCAGCCTCAAGCAGCCTGAAGGTGACCCAGCCTGAAGCGCCCTCACAGTGGCACCAAGTATATTCAGCTGGCTGGCTCCATGCTGCTCTGTCTCTCAGCTCCCATCAGCCACCCCAAATGTGCAAATACCAGGTGCCCCTCAGCTTAGCTCTCAGATTGCTGGATGGTAAATTCCCTCCACCTCAAGAAATGCACAGGCACTGAGAGACATCTTAGGCAATCAATAGCCAGGCTCATCATCATCTGCAAAAACAGAGTACCAGCATTCACTAGCACACCAGCCCTGATACCCACCTCCTCCGCAATGCTGACTACCACTGAAGCAACACACGGCTGTGCTCACTCATTCCTCTCTGAGTCCAGGCTCCAACAGTGCAGCCAGTATCACCCACACCACCTGGGAAAACAAAGGGATAAAATGGTCATTGTGTTCACAAGTAATCACCCACCGCACTGCTCCTCTACTGCACCCAGCCTCACCTCAGACCTCCAGCAGGTTCTGAGGAATGCCTAACACAGCACCTGCTAAAACAGAGGGGAAACACTTCAAAGACTTGCCTTAGGGGGACCTTGCTTATGGACACTGACTGGGCTGACAACCCTCTTGCCTTTCCTCAGCACTCCACAATGTGGGGATTCATCTCTCCAAGACTGCAGGAAGCAACCAAAAAAAAAAAAAAAAAAAAACACACAACAACAACAACGAAGAAAAGGCAGATCCTCACAGGCACAGCCTACCTGCTGCAATACCTCTCCTTCACTAGCTCTTTTTCTTCAGCTGTTCACATGCTCCAACTTGGCCAGGCTGGCACCACGAGGCAGCAGGGTGGCACAGGGGCAGCCGGCTGCAGCCACGCAGAGAGCTACCCACGCCCCCACCCTTCACCCAAACCAGAAACATTAGTCCAAACCCACAGAACCAGGACCCCAAACCACATGGAGCCAGGCTCCCAAACTGTACATGAAAACACACAAGCCCAAGACTGAGGGCCATGATGGCTACCATCAAGAAATGTACACAACATCAAGCTCTTGAGGGAGATCAGCCTTTTAGAATCCCAATGAAAGACAATAAATGCTTCATTACCAGTCCCATGCCAACAAGACAATACATTTAAGACCCATGATATGGTGCTCAGCAAGCACTGATGAAGGCAGACACTAGGCAGGAGAAGGCAGGAGCTCTCTAATGGCATCCCTGGGGTTCATATACCATTTGGCCCTGCCTGGCACCCAAACCCAAACACTACAGGACACTGGATCCTGGCCCTCTGCTGCACCAACTTAAAACCAATCCCCACACTCACCAAGGCACAACCCAACCCAAATACAGACACAGCATGTCAGCTCCAATATGCCTTTGGGAACTGCGGGAAAGCAGGCTTCATCCTCAGCGAGGTGTGCTCAGGCTACACAGGATGGGGCTTCAGGCACCTCTTCACCTGCAGAAACAGACAGCCATCTGGAACTGCCACGTCAGACCACCTTTTTCCTTTACAGCACCTTTCTCAGGAACAATGCAGCATTCAAGTGACCTGCTTTGCTCCAATTCTAAAGACTGATGTTACAACCTACCTTGCCTGTGGCACCTGATAAACAGAAGAGAAAGCAGCCGCAGCGCTTGGAAACCATCACTGCATGTGTTGCTCCTCGTCGTTCTCTGGCCTTATATCAAATCCTCAGCCACTTCTGTGGACAGCCGGCCATGACGCCTGCAAAGCAAGGCAGAGGCCTTTCATAGTCACCTCATGCTACTTAGCCATTCCACTCCAACCAAGCTCATGACCAGCACCCTTCTTACGCAGCTCTTCAGAGTGTAGTATGCTCCTTTGAGCCTGTGCGAATCCCCAGGAAAAGCACTGAACCAGACATGGGGTAACCCTGCAGTAGCTGCTGTCAGGCCTTAGCCCTTCTGCTTCATCAAAGCAAACCACAAGTTTTCTCAGCACAGTGCCTTTGCCTGTCTGTAACCATGGCTTCCTGTCTTACTAACAGCCCCCAATGGGCCCATTTGTACTCCAAGTCACTTCAGCTTTTCCTTCTGACTTTACTTTCTCAAGCAATTGCATCATTCTCCTCTCAGAACCTGAGCTTCATATACTGAGCACCAAAATACACCGTGGAACTCATTAAAATGAAGAAACTCCTAATGTCTCCTCTATAGTTTTGTTCAAGACTTCAAGACTTGTACAGCTAGTTGGAGAACTTTCATGGTGTAGTTAGGGAGTAAGATTTCAAAAAGCACCTAATAAAAATCTTTTCTCATCTTAAAGTATGCATTTAGTTGAATTTCGGTTTGAAGTACTATTTTCTAATTGATATTGATCCAGGGTGTCTCTCTTGGAGACCTGTATAGGGTTGAAAAGCAGACTCTTGAGGTATGACACTGAATAGACAACCTTGCTCCTCACCACCCCAGCCCTGAAACTTCTCTCATTGGCCACTTGGCATTTGCTTCTGTCCTGGTTTCACTTAGGACAGAGTTATTTTTCCTCCTAGTAGCTGGTAGGGTGCTATGATAAGAAGAGTGCTGATAACATGCTGATGTTTCAATTGTTGCAGAGCAATGCTTACACTAAGCCAAGGACTTTTCATCTTCTCGCTCTGTCCTGCCAGTGGGCAGCCTGGGGGTGCAGCAAGAGCTGGGATGTGACAGACCCAGAACAGCTGACCCAAACTGGCCAAAGGGGTATTCCATACCATCTGACACCATGCTAAACAATATATAGGAGTGGCTAGCTGGGGTGGGGTGCCGGCTGCTCAGGGTTGGGCTGGGCATCGGTCAGTGGGTGGTGAGCAATTGCATTGTGCATCACTTGTTTTGTACACACTAATATTATTATTATTAATTCCCTATCTTAATAAACTGTTTTTATCTCAACCCACAGGCTTCACTTTCCCATTTCTCTCCCCCATCCCAGAGAGGGAGGGGGGAGGGTGAGCAAACAGCTGTGTGGTGTTAAGGTGCCGGCCAGGTTAAACCACAACAGCTTCTCATTTCTTTACACCAGTCTTTACTCAAGTCTGCAGCTGGATGCTACAGCTCCTTTTCACCAGCTCCTACCTGATTTCCTTAGACACCTGGCTGAACACAGGTGCAGAAGGGATTTTCCTATTTCCAAACAAAGAACATGAATACATGCAGCAATTAAAAATAAAATAAAATAAAATAAAAAAAAAAAGCAAACTCCTCATCTTGTATGCCTCCTGTGAGGTTTATATTCCCAAAAGGATGACTGTAAAAGAAGCATTTTATACTGATAGATAGGAAATTAAAAATGGTAGTGTTAGAATTGATCCATACCATATGAATTCCATGAAAAATGAAGAGGATCTTGGTAAGGAATCGATTAAACAGACTGCTGATAGATGGGCAAGATGGGCTGCTTCTACCTGAAGCTCAAAGTAGCAACTGCGTGTGTGAGAGCAGTCTAATGATCAAAAAGTAAGGGGAGGGCAAACCAGGAGAACCATGGGAAGTACATAGGTCCAGAAAGACAGCTGGAAAGGGGAGATTCACCATTGTTCCTTTAATCAAAACTAGTGGATGTACCTGGAAGATGAGGGAGCACATCATGACAAGGAAAGTGATGACAATGTGAATACAGGTGAACACCAGTATTTCTTCTCCTGCAATGAACATACATCCTGAAAATTCACATTTCTTCCTGGTAGAAACTACACTGTCTGACATTTTATGGAAGAGTTTGAATCATTTGAATTGATGAGTAGTTGCTCTATTAGATAAGTACTAATGAAATTACTGGGTATTGTGGCAGAGCTTTGCTGTCTGACCATTATCAATCAGGGAAAACCACCAGAGACCCCATTGTATTTGAGGTACTTCCCTGGATTTGCAGCTGCCAGAAAGGACCTGCAGGAAACCAGAGCCCTTTGGGGGATTCAGGTGGAGACAGAGGGAGTTCCCAGGGAAACTCCACTGACAGCAGTGGTCTTCATCCCTGCAGCTACAGTCCAGCCCAGCACACGAAACCCCTTCGAAGACACACCCCTTCTTCAGTGAATTCCTGAGACTGACCTAAATCTGAAATTGCCATTGGGAACCCAAGATACTCTCCTTTGTTCCTAGCAGACAGCTGAACACTCATTTACAGTCTGTGGTGGTTTTACCGTGCTAGGCAGCTAAACATCACAACAGCTCTCTCACTCCCCCTCCTCAGATGAGGAGGGGAAGAAGTAATGGAAAGAACAACTCACAGGTTGAGATAAGGATAATTTAATTAAAGAGGAAAAAAATATATTAAGAAAACATTATTATTAATTAAACAATTCAACTAAAGGGGAAAAAGGGAAAGGGGAAGAGGAAGGGGGAAAGGGAATAACAAAACAAGTAAAGGCTACGTGGAAGTGCAGAGGAGAGAAATTACTCTCTACTTCCCACAAATGAGTGATGCTTGACCACATCCTTGAAGAAGGGCCTCAATGCACGTAGCCAGTGTTTGGGAGGAGGACAGACATTTTTGCA
>NW_023308452.1:9484-10355 GCF_011077185.1 Oxyura jamaicensis
CCCCCCCCTTCTTCCTTTTTCCATCTTTTATTTCTGTGTGACATCATATGGTATGGAATATCCCTTTGGTTGGTTTAGGTCAGCTGCCCTGGTGATGTTTCTTTCTCACTTTTTTTGCCCACCACCTAGGAGGGTTAGAGAAAGTCCTGATGCTGTGCCAGCACTTCTCAGCAGCAGACACAACACTAGTGTGATACCACTGCTGTCCTAGCTACAAGTGCAGAGAGCAGCACTGTATGGGCTGCTGCAGGGAAAGTTAACATCCCAGCCAGACCCAGTACACCATCCTGGGTTATCTGCAGCAAATTCAGGCTGCAAGATTCAAGAACAGGGCACTTCAAATGGCTGAGACAGAACCCATCAGCTTGCCCCACTTTGGGAAATCATCCCCTTCCAACTCTGGGTATGAAAGTGAAAAATGTGAAATGACCTGTCAGGTCAATGCACTGAGTAAGGGAGAGTCATACATATTGTGCTGTAGTGGTAGAAGGCAAAAAGCATTGCATTGTGCCTCAGAATAATCAAGGAGACCTAAGCCGGTTCATCCACAAGATAAAGAAAAAAACACAAAGCTCAGTGAAGGATGTTGAGTTGTGTCCTAAAATGAAGAAGGATGTTGAGCAGTGATGAAGGAACTGTCCGTTTGTGCCATCACCAACGCAAATTACACAAGAACTGTATCAAATAAAGGTAACACCTACCACCTTGGCTGTCACCCCGTGAGGCAGGGGAGAGGGAACTGACAGCCAAGGGATGCATTTTGGTGTGGAAGGTGGGGCCCAGCACAGACAAAGAGTCAAGGCAGTGCAGGTGGGGGAGGCCAAGAGAAGCAGGCCAAGGGGTGGTAGTGCTTGTGAGGACACATTTGTGC
>NW_023308453.1:0-209 GCF_011077185.1 Oxyura jamaicensis
GGGGTTGGGGACATGGGGACACAGGGTTGGGGACATGGGGACACGGGGACATGGGGTCGGGGACATGGGGTTGGGGACATGGGGACACAGGGTTGGGGACATGGGGACACGGGGACATGGGGTTGGGGACATGGGGACATGGGGTTGGGGACATGGGGACACGGGGACACGGGGTTGGGGACATGGGGACACGGGGACATGGGGACACG
>NW_023308453.1:219-1267 GCF_011077185.1 Oxyura jamaicensis
GGGACATGGGGACACGGGGACATGGGGACACGGGGTTGGGGACATGGAGTTGGGGTCACGGGGACATGGAGTTGGGGACATGGGGACATGGTGACGAGGATATGGGGACATGGGGACGCGGTGACATGGTGATGGGGATTTGGGGACACGGGGCCACGCCGGGCCACGTTGTCCTTGACCGGTGCCACGTCTTCTGCTACGACCCCGCGGGGCTGCCGGCCGCCCCCCGCCCGCCCCGGCTCTTCCAGGACCCCTCGTGGCTGGCGGACTGGGGCCGCTTCGGCTGCACCGCCACCCCCTGCGCCCCGCCGGCGGGCGAGGAAGGTGAGGGGACGGCAGGGGACACCTGGGGGACGCTTCGGGGTCACCCCCACGACTGTCCCCTCCTGGTCCCCGCAGGGCTGGTGCCCGCCGATGCCACCTACGCGCTGCGGCCGGCGGCGGGGCCGCGGCGGGGGGACAGCCGCCCGCAGACCCTGCTCCTCTTCCTCTTCATGCGGCACCACGACCCCTTCCAGCCCTACGACGCCGGTGCGTGGGGGCGCCCCGGGGACACCCAGCTTGGCCGTGTCCCCCCCCCCCTCCCGGTGTCACCGCGGTGTCACCGCCGTGTCCCCAGGCACCCGCCGCCTGCTGCTGGCGCACGCGGAGCCGCTGCTGCTCGGCAGCCGCCGGGCCCTGACCCGCGGCGTCCGCGCCCTCGTCCACCCGCTGCTGGAGGCGCTGAGCCGGCGGGAGCAGGTGGGAGAAGGGGGGGGGGGGGGGGGGGCCCCCAAAAACCCCCCCCCCCGCCCCAAAATAACCCCCCCTTGTCCCGGTCCCGCAGGGCCAGGAGCGGCTGGCGCGGGCGCTGCCGGTGGCGTTGGCCGCGGTGGGCGCCGTGGTGGCCGGCAGCACCAGCGCCCGCTTCCGCCGGCGGTGCCTGCGCATCATGCAGGTGATGGGGGGGGGGGCCCCCCAAAACCCAACCCCCCCCCCCCCCCTGGGGGGCCCCCCCCCCCCCCCAGCCCCCCCCCCGTGTCCCCGCAGGTCGCCGACACCCCTGCGC
>NW_023308453.1:1367-2343 GCF_011077185.1 Oxyura jamaicensis
CCCCCCCCCCCCGTCAGTCCCCCCCTTCCTCAGCCCTGCTCAGCCCCCCCCCTTCCATCCCTGCAGCCTCCGGAGGCACCGGACGTGGGGGGCCCGGAGCAGGGCGACCCCGGGGCGTCCCCCAGTGCGGGGGGCACCCAGGAGACCCCCCCGGACCCCCCCAAGGGGGGGCAGTGAGGGAGCCCCCAGGTGGTCCCCAGTTAGCCCCAGTTCCCCCAGTTGTCACCACTGGTCCCAGTGCCCCCAGTTTCCTCTGTTGGTCCCAGTTTCCCCCAGTTGCCCCCGCTGGTCCCAGTTCCCTGTTATCCCCAGTTCTCCCAGTTGCCCCCAGTTCCCCCAGTTAGCCCCAGTTTCCCCAGTTGTCACCACTGGTCCCAGTTGTCCCCACTGCTCCCAGTCCCCCCACTTAGCCCCAGTTCTCCCAGTTAGCCCCAGTTCTCCCAGTTGCCCCCAGTTCCCCCAATTGCCCCCAGTTCCTCCCCTGCTCCCAGTCCCCCCAGTTAGCCCCAGTTCCCCAGTTAGCTCCAGTCCCCCCAGTTAGTCTCAGTGCCCCCAGTTAGCCCCAGTTGCCCCAGTTCCCCCCCGCTCTCCCCAGCCAACCCCGTTGGCCCCGCCCCTTGCTCATTGACCACGCCCCCACACACTTTCTCCCTCCCCTCCCCTACTGACCCCGCCCCCACCTCCACCAACCCCCCCGCCCCTTCCTTCGCCCCGCCCCGCGGCACACAGCACCGCCCCCTTCGCCCTGACCACGCCCCCTGGTGAATTGCCACGCCCGTCCCCAGCCGGCCACGCCCATGGCCACGCCCCCCCTCGGCGTGGCCCCGCCCCGCCGCGCCATGGCGGTGTCGGAGCCCGCGGGCGGCTCCTCCTGGGCCGCTCCGGGCCGAGCCGGGCCCGCGGCGGCCCCGGGGGCGGCCCCGGGGCACGGAACGGGTCCGGCCCCCGCCGCCGCCGGGCCCGGGGCGTGCTGGGC
>NW_023308454.1:0-2333 GCF_011077185.1 Oxyura jamaicensis
GCCTAGCGAGGACCATAGTGGCCTAGCTAGTGGTCGAAAGCCGTCAGTTGAGGTGTTCTTAGGGGCGGGGGATCGCCCAGCCCTCCCTGCTCGCCCTGCCTGCGTGAACTGCCGTGCAAACTGACGCACCCCGCCCTGTTTGCCTGTCCTGGTCGCTGCGCTCCTAGTCGCTCGCGCTCCCCAGGGGCTGCTTTTGAACGGCCAGCAGGGGGCTCTGCTGGCTCCGCCTACGCCTCGTCAGCGTCCCTCACGAGGGCTGCCGGGTTGTGGCGGCTCCCTCGGCTGCCTCGAGTGGCCTCGATGCCGGGGAAATAGCCCTGCCTGTCCCGATCCCCCGCTCCACTGCAGAACGTGTCTCCTCATATCTTCCCCGTGGTCACGCAGATAAAACCACAAGGTGCCACGTGGTGTGCATCTTGGGTACTCTCTCCCTCGAGCAGGAAAATACTGATTCTTAGTGGCTGGAATATCACTCCGTCTGGATGAGGAGGGATATGCTCATTCTACGAGGTGATCGAGTCTTTCGGACAGTTTCTCCACAGCTGAGACACAGGCCTGTAGTGGAGCAGAGGGATTGTCTTCATATTTTTTAGGCTGGCAGGACAGATTATACACTGTTGGTCCCATCCCCTCATCCCAATTAAATATCGCCAGTGTACTGGCATGTGATGATGGTGCACTCCGCACCAATTTACGCCACATGGATGTTGTGCACTGGACTTTATCAGGATCTTTAGGTGTATTGGCATTGTCCAAATCACTATAAATCATCTCCAGCACAGCTAATTCCCTCAGTTGCTGGAGACCTTTATCCACAGTGGCCCACTTGCCTACTTGATATACGTCTTCCTTATGGGGATACCTTTCTTTCACAACTGCCAGGAGTCGGCTCTAGAGGCTGAGAACCTGTCTCTCTCCCAATTCCTTTGTCAATTACCATTTCTCTAGAGAGGGATCCCAACTGCTTGGCTTCATTGCCTTCTAATTGTTGGCTATTGGCCCCAGCGTCCCAGCATCGAAGCAGCCAGGTGAGGATGTGTTCACCTGGGTGTCGACCATAATCCTTTTGTATTTCTCGCAACTCACTCAGAGATGAGGATTACTAAACGAGCTGACTTGCGTTTCCATTGTTTTGACTTGACTATGGGGGTGACTGATACCATAGTCGGTTGGTCCTCTGGGTCAGCCACAGCATGTGTTATCTGGTCATCAGATTCAGAGACTTACTCCCTCTCTTCAAGGTGCTGGATGATGTTAAACAGTGTTTGATAGGTGTAAGCCAGGACCCAGCCCAGTGCTGCAAGCTCTTGTTCTCCAGCATTGTCAGGGTCAGGGCGTAGGACTCTCAAACATTCTATCAGGTTTTTAGGATTTTTCACTTGTTCAGGAGTGAAGTTCAAAACTATTGGGGGAGACACCCGTGACAGGTACCTGCCTATATCCTCCCACACACCTTGCCACCTGCCACAAGGCTGTTTCAGGACAGATTCCCGGGTAAGCTTTCTAAACAATGGATTAATCTTAGAGAGAAGAGGAAACCCATTATTCAGAATTAGAAATAGCAATATATGGGTTACACATGGATATTCAAAATACTCAAAAACTGTTGTAATTAGCCCACTGTGAAAGAAGGAGGAGGTATGTTGTGGCTTAACCCGGCTGGCAGCTAAACACCACACAGCCGTTCGCTCACCCTCCCCCCTCCCTCTCTGGGATGGGGGAGAGAAATGGGAAAGTGAAGCCTGTGAGTTGAGATAAAGACCGTTTATTAAGATAGAAAATAATAATAATAATATGTACAAACAAGTGATGCACAATGCAATTGCTCACCACCTGCTGACCGATGCCCAGCCCAACCCCGAGCAGCCGGCCCCCCCACCCCGGCTAGTCACCCCTATATATTGTTCAGCATGACATCAAATGGTATGGAATACCCCTTTGGCCAGTTTGGGTCAGCTGTCTTGGGTCTGTCCCCTCCCAGCTCTTGCTGCACCCCCAGCCTACCCACTGGCAGGACAGAGCGAGAAGCTGAAAAGTCCTTGGCTTAGTGTAAGCACTGCTCTGCAGCAATTAAAACATCAGCATGTTATCAGCACTCTTCTCATCCTAATCCAAAACATAGCACCCTACCAGCTACTAGGAGGAAAAATAACTCTGTCCTAACTAAAAACAGTACAAGGTACCATTCCTGATATTATTCATAAACTGACTTCCAGATGAGGAAAGGAAGGCAGTGTAATTCTGAATATTCTCTAAAAGATACTTTCCATGAGACCCAAATGATAAAAATGATAAAAATGAAAAAAAAAAAGAAAAAAAAAAGAAAAAAAAAA
>NW_023308454.1:2433-3996 GCF_011077185.1 Oxyura jamaicensis
AAAAAAAAAAGAAAAAAAAAAGAAAAAAAAAAAACAGATTGTAGCACAGTCTCGGATCGGATATAGAGGAGAAAGGACAATATGGCACGGATTGCATGACACGTGATCAAACAAGCCAATATTAACAGGACATTGAACGTAGTGACTAGCAAGTAAGTGTGATAGTTGTAAGAGTTTTAATCGATTCTATTGTTATCTCAACCCTTCGAGCCCCACGTTGGGCACCAAAAAGGACTGTGGTGGTTTCACCGTGCTAGGCAGCTGAACTCCACAATCACTCTCTCACTCCCCCTCCTTAGATGAGGAGGGGAAGAAGTAAAGGAAAAAACAACTCACGGGCTGAGATAAGGATAATTTAATTAAAGGGAAAAAATATTATTAAGGAATGATTATTATTAATTAAACAATTTAACTAAAGGGAAAAAAAAAAGGAAAATGGAAAAGGGAGGGGGAAAGCAAAAAAAACAAACAAACAAACAAAAAAAAACAAGTAAAGGCTATGTGGAAGTGCAGAGTGCAGAGGAAAGAAATTACTCTCTACTTCCCACAAATGAGCGATGCTTGACCACGTCCTTGAAGCAGGGCCTCAACGCACGTAGCCGGTGTTCGGGAGGAGGACAGACTTTTTCGCAATGAGAGTCCACCCCTCCCCTCTTCTTCCTTTTTCCACCTTTTATTGCTGAGTGTGACATCATATGGTATGGAATATCCCTTTGGTTGGTTTAGGTCAGCTGCCCTGGTGATGTTTCTTTCTCGCTTTTTTGCCCACCCCCTAGGAGGGTTAGAGAGAGTCCTGATGCTGTGCCAGCACTTCTCAGCAGCAGACACAACACTGGTGTGATACCACTGCTGTTCTAGCTACAAGTGCAGAGCGCAGCACTGTATGGGCTGCTGCAGGGAAAGTTAACATCCCAGCCAGACCCAGTACAGTTATCTTTAACAGCAGTAGCCAGACTGAGCTCCAGTAGAGCTTTGGCCTTTCTAATTTTGTCCCTGCATAGCCTCGCAACATCATTATAGTCCTCCTATATACATAACATCCTTATAGCCCTATCCTATTATGGGATGCGCCTCTCTCTCAGAGGGGGGTAAGGATTTTTGCTCAGGAGTTGGCGGCGCTGATAGATAGGGCTTTAAACTAGAGTTGAAGGGGGAAGGGGATAAAACCAGGCATGCTGGCAATGAAGCTAAGGGATGGTGTGCTAGAATCAGAGGGACTGTGTGCTAATGAGTTTTTAATGAGTCACTTTTTTGCCCACCCCCTAGGAGGGTTAGAGAAAGTCCTGATGCTGTGCCAGCACTGCCCAGCAGCAGACACAACACCAGTGTGATACCACTGCTGTTCTAGCTACAAGTGCAGAGCACAGCACTGTATGGGCTGCTGCAGGGAAAGTTAACATCCCAAGCAGACCCAGTACAAATGTCTTTGTCACATTGGCACTAAAAAGTAAAATATATATATATAAATAAATAAATCTATTTGAGATATATAGATTATAGTCTTAGAAATAAAAAATAAGCATTAATCCTTTCTGCAGTTCTTTTGAGGCCCATAGACAAAAT
>NW_023308455.1:0-6508 GCF_011077185.1 Oxyura jamaicensis
TGACCGATGCCCAGCCCAACCCCGAGCAGCCGGCCCCCCACCCCCTGGCTAGCCACCCCTATATATTGTTCAGCATGACGTCAGATGGTATGGAATACCCCTTTGGCCAGTTGGGGTCAGCTGTCCTGGGTTTGTCCCCTCCCAGCTCTTGCTGCACCCCCAGTCTGCCCGCTGACAGGACAGAGCGAGAAGGTGAAAAGTCCTTGGCTTAGTGTAAGCACTGCTCTGCAACAATTAAAACATCAGCATGTTATCAGCACTCTTCTCATCCTAATCCAAAACATAGCACCTTACCAGCTACTAGGAGGAAAATAACTCTGTCTTAACTGAAACCAGGACACTGAGATCCATTCCTGGTGCTCTTTACCATATGCTGTACTGCAGTATTGTCTCCTGCTGAGCTCACAGAAGATCTGCCTGGTCTCTGTGACACCCTTAGGCAGAGAAACTCAGAGCTCCAGGAAGGAGCAAGTCTTCTTCAGATGAAGATGCAGTGAGGATGCAGTCTTGGTGATGAGGTTTCTGTGAAAAAAGTGGGGTCCCTCAGGGCTCTATCTTAGGGCCAGTCCTCTTCAATGTCTTTATAAATGATTTGGATGTAGGACTGGAGGGTTTTTTGAGCAAATTTGCCGACGACACCAAACTTGGAGGAGTTGTAGACTCGGACGAGGGTGGAAAGGCCTTGCAGAGAGATCTGGACAGGTTGGAGAACTGGGCGATCACCAACTGCATGAAGTTTAACAAAAGCAAGTGCCGGATCCTGCACCTGGGGTGAGGCAACCCTGGCCGTACATACAGACTGGGCGACGAGATGCTGGAGTGCAGCCCTGCAGAGAGGGATCTGGGGGTCATGGTTGAAAGAAAGTTGAATATGAGCCAGCAGTGTGCCCTGGCAGCCAAGAGAGCCAACCATATCCTGGGGTGCATCAAGCACGGCATCGCTAGTAGGGCAAGTGAAGTGATTGTCCCGCTCTACTCTGCGCTGGTGCGGCCCCACCTTGAGTACTGTGTGCAGTTCTGGGCACCACAGTACAAAAAGGGCATTCAACTGTTGGAGAGTGTCCAGAGGAGGGCGACAAAGATGGTGAAAGGCCTGGAGTGGATGACGTATGAAGAGCGGCTGAGGTCAGTGGGCCTGTTCAGCCTAGAGAAGAGGAAGCTGAGGGGGGACCTCATCATGGTCTACAGCTTCCTCGCGAGGGGGAGTGGGGAGGCGTGTGACCTATTCTCCATAAACACCAGTGATAGAAACGGTGGGAATGGGGTGAAGCTGAGGCAGGGGAAGTTTAGACTAGATATCAGGAGGAGATTTTTCACTGAGAGGGTGATTGCGCACTGGAACAGGCTCCCCAGTGAAGTAGTCACTGTACCAAGCCTGTCTGAATTCAAGAAACGTTTGGACTGTGCACTTAGTCACATGGTCTAAACTTTTGGGTAGACCTGTGCGGTGCAAGGAGTTGGACTTGATGATCCTTATGGATCCCTTCCAACTCGGAATATTCTATGGTTCTATAAATATGGTTTAGGTTTTGCTCAGAAAAGTCTCTCTAACTTGTCACTGTCTTTTCCTCCATGGACAGGTCCACATGTGCAGAGGCATCGAATGTCCAACAGCAGCTTCCCCAATGAGTTCCTCCTCCTGCCATTTGCAGACATGCGTGAGCTGCAGCTCCTGCACTTCGCGCTCTTCCTGGGCATCTACCTGGCTGCCCTCCTGGGCAACGGCCTCATCCTCACCGCCGTAGCATGCGACCACCGCCTCCACACTCCCATGTACTTCTTCCTCCTCAACCTCGCCCTCCTTGACCTGGGTTGCATCTCCATCACACTCCCCAAAGCCATGGCCAATGCACTCTGGGACAGCAATACCATCTCCTACTCAGGATGTGCTGCCCAGGTCTTTATGTTTGCTGTCTTTACTCCAGCAGAGTTTTATGTTCTCACCATCATGGCCTATGACCGCTACATTGCCATCTGCAAACCCCTGCACTACGGGACCATCATAAGTGGCAAAATTTGTGTCTACATGGCAGCAGCTGCCTGGGGCAGTACTTTGCTCTATGCTGTGCTGCACACTGCCAATACCTTTTCCCTCCCTCTCTGCAAAGGCAATGTCCTTGACCAGTTCTTCTGTGAAATTCCCCAGATCCTCAAGCTCTCCTGTGCTGATGCCTACTTCAGGGAAGCTGGGCTTATTGTTTTTACTGCATGTTCACTTTTAGTGTGTTTCCTTTTCATTCTTTACTCCTACATGCAGATCTTCAGGGCTGTGCTGAGGATATCCTCTGAGCCTGGACGGTACAAAGCCTTTTCCACTTGCCTTCCTCACCTTGCCATAGTCTCCCTGTACACCACCACTGGCACATTTGCCTACTTGAGACCCCCATCCATGTCCTCATCATCCCTGAATATTTTACTAGCAGTTCTGTACTCAGTGTTGACTCAAGCAGTGAACCCCCTCATCTACAGCATGAGGAATCAAGTGCTGAAGGATGCAGTGTGCAAAGTGACGTCTGGGTGTTTTTCAGAAGCAATAAAATTCCTATCCTCTGCATATCACTGATAATGCAACTCATTACTGACCAACATACGGTTTTTATTTTTTCCTTTTATTTTTCCTTTTCCTTTTCCTTTTCCTTTTCCTTTTCCTTTTCCTTTTCCTTTTACTTTTACTTTTACTTTTACTTTTACTTTTACTTTTACTTTCCTTTACTGATTTTAAGGTAGTCCACAAAGAAATAGGATGATATTTGTGTTCCACAGACAAAGCAGAGCTCTGCAACACCAGGAAATGGGAAAGGAATCAAGAAAATTATTAATTATTCAGCCAGTGAAATTTTATATTGTGGATTGAGTGAATCACCCCAAAACTCCTCCTGGCATTGGAAATGAGTTGGACTTGATAATGCTTGTGGGTCCCTCCCAGCTCGGGCTATTCCATGAGTCTCTGACTCTGAAGAAGGCCGGCTATCTGTGCACACCCTCCATGGCCACAGAACCACTTGGGTGGGAGGCAGGCAGTGGCAGTGCCCCCCACCAGATGGCTCTGCCTTCCCAGCCTGACCAGCACGGCCCTGCAGACTGCCCCCATGGCCCCACAAACCACAGCCCCCTCGCTCTGCAGAGCAGCAGCACCAGCTTGGGGGCTGTGGGCAGCATGGGCAGGGGCTCCAGGAATGGCTGCTCAGGCCAGCCCCGAGGTGCTGGCCTGGGGCAAGGTTGTGTGGGACCTGGGGTGTCCCGGGAGCAGAGCAGGGCACTGTGTGTGTGCAGTGGTGCTGCTTGAGGAGCCCCAGGACCAGCAGTGTGGTGCTGTGCTGTGCTGGGGAGTGGGGCTGGCCTGAGAGCTGCAAGGTTTTGGGGGTAAGAGGGTGGGGGCTGTGGATCTCCTGGAGGTGACAGCAGCAGAGTATGTATTTGTCTTGTTGACATGATATGTTAATGGAGTGGATGTGGTTAGATGAACCTGGGTCAGCCCATTTCAATAAGCCATTCCTGAGGGTTGCCATCAATTCTTTCAGGACAGATGGTTTCTTAAGGTCATTTACTTTTCAGGATAAAGTCCTCTGGGGAGCCACTTGAATTATTTTTTCAGCCTTTACAATGATTTCCTGCAAAGTTCTCAACATTTCTGTAAAATGCACATTCAGTGCTTGATTCACTTTTCCACACAGAGGTGGCCATTCCTTTCGGGATGCCCTGGAGTTGCTAAAGGCTACGTGAAGAAACATGAGTCTGGATGTGTGGAAGGCCTTCTGAAGCATGAGCTGGTTGGCAGGCAGAGTACCTGAGGGATTGTGCAGGGCATCCCCTGCACCCGGTGCTCCTGGGTGGGCTGGGAAGAGGCCTCCTGAGCACAACAGCTCCTTGTAGCCCTGTGGATGCTGGCTGGGAGGTCACTTCTGTCCCAGCCCCTGGCTGGCCAACAGCAGGGAGGCAGAGCCTCTGAGGTCATCAAGGCCATCAGAAAGCTGCTTCCAACAGGGGGCACATTAGGGGAGGTCAGGAGAAATCTGGGAGAATAATGGTGGGAAATCTGGGGCAGAGAAGTTTGGCTTGGCTAAGAGAAAAGAAAGATTTGGAAGAGGTGAGAGGGATTCGGGTAAGGCTGCCATTGCAGCTGCACTTACGAAGAAAGCATTCATGTCAAGTCCTGGCAATATTTCTAACCAGTATCCGTAAGCCCTACCCCTACATCTAAATGCTATCTCCCTCTCTGCAGAGGATCCACTACTCTTACCCCGAACCTCAAACCTCACCTGGCATGGGTTAGCCAAGTCCCAAACCCATAAAGCCTTACTATAGCTCAATTCTCACCCTATTCCTCAGCCTTTTGTCCCTAGCATTGAATTCTAGCCTTAACATAATTCCTCAACAGAGCCCTGAAGAAAATCCCAACGGATAACATAGTCTCTACACTACACACAGACTGGAACCCAAAGCTGAAAACACAGGCCTCCCTCAAATATTCTGCCCAACCACTAACCCTGGAAGGCAAGATCTAATCCCTAAAGCCTAACCTGAGCACCTAATCCCCAAATCCTGCATTCCTATGGTCTAGTCACCTAACTGAAGCAGTTTAGCTTCATGAGTCTAAGCAGTGCTTGAGAGGTCCCGCAGCAGTCACTTGGTCTTGGAGGAGGCAGGGGAGGTGACATGGATCTGGTCGGGTCACAGGACTCAAGGAGGAGATGGGTGGGGATGCTCCCCTGAAGTCAGATGTGCCTCAGGATCTCAGGAGGTAGCAGAAGGCCCATGGCTGTGCAGATGGGTTTCAGGGCATATTCTCAAACTTGTTTGACAATTCCTTGAACTCCACAGGCTGGAAATACTGCACTGAGC
The DNA here is from genome assembly GCF_011077185.1 of Oxyura jamaicensis. Classification (NCBI taxonomy): domain Eukaryota; kingdom Metazoa; phylum Chordata; class Aves; order Anseriformes; family Anatidae; genus Oxyura; species Oxyura jamaicensis. The sequence continues at coordinate 4,843 of NW_023308455.1, forward strand.
ACTTTGTTGAGCTTTCCAGCCCAGAGCAGGGTTAGCACATGCCCTGAGCCAAATGCAGTATCTGTGAGGTGGTCCCTTGGTCCTGGAATGGACAGGGTGTGTGTCACCCATCTTGTCCTGTGGGGAAATGCATGGGTGTGCAGAGCTGGCCCCTGGTAGTGCAGTTCCTGGTGCCCTGGGGTGTGTGTGTGTTAGGTTTGGTGTAAGCACCTGGGCTGATTTCTAACCTCCCACCTAAGCACAAGGGCAGAATAGCTTACCCCCTGCCAATACCCTCCTTGTTTTATCTCATCCATGGAGGGCAGAGCCAAAAAACCTCAGAGCAGTTCTCCCAGAGTTTGCCTCTGCTAGCAGCCCTTGATGTGCCTTGCCATTGCCTGCTCATGGGTCTACTGGTGCTTGTCTGGGCTCTGTTTTTACTTTGCAGGTGGGAGGTTGTGTTGGGAAAGGGTTTTTTAGCCGGGGGAGGGGGTCAGGGGGGGCAGGACTGATGTCTGTGAGGAGAGTCCAGAAGCTGTCCTTTGTTAGAGAAGAGCCCCTTCCAGCTGGCTCCAAAAGGGACATGCTGCTGGCCAAACTCAGCCAATGAGTGATGCTGTTTGTACATCTGTGAGAGCATTTTAAAGAAATGGGTAAAAATGACATGCAGGAATAGCTGGGAGAGAAGACTGAGAAAATGTGAGAGAAAACAACTCTGCAGACACCAAGGTCAGGGAAGAAAGAGGGTGAGGTGCTGGAGAAGTTCCCCTGCAGCCCATGGTGCACCATGTTGGAGCAGATCTCCACACTGCAGCTGATGGAAGACCCCATGTGGGAGCACGTGGATGTGGCCTGAAGGAGGCTGCAGTCCATGGAGAGCTCCTGCAGGAGAAGACTGCATCAGAACTGTGGAGAGGAGCCCAGCGCTAGGCAGCCCCTCCTGGTGGGGTCTTTCTTCTGAGGAGAAACTCATATAGACCCTTTGACAGGTGCTGCACAGGCAAGGACAGGACTCAGGATGGCATCCCCCTCCAAGAAGGAACTACCTTGGCAATTCCCTCGAAGTGTGGAACTTCTGGCTGTGTCACAGCTTGAGTCACTGCACTGTGAATGCTGAACAAAGTCCCACCATGACAGATGCAAACTTGTGCTTCCCTAGCAGGCACTCCCTCTAGTCTTCCTGAACTACCATTGACACTGCAGACTCAAGCCAACAGAGACAGAAGGGAATGCAAGAATGCCCATGCTGTACAACTGTACAACTTCAATGACAGTGATACATGATAGCAAGTAACTGGAACACGAGCTGAGCACCAGCTCATCCCAAGCACCACATTCATGCTTGGTTTGAAAGGACTGAGCACAGGCCATTAGAAAAAAAAACAAACAAACAAACAAAAAAAAAAAACATAAAAGAATGAGCTACATCTTCTCCGTGTGGACTCAGCAGCAGCAGCCCTGCAGAATGACAACCCATCTGGCTGCTGATGGCTTGGACAGGTGTACAGTTTGCAGCTTGAAGAACCGTCCGGAAGGCCATGCTCAAAGAGTCTGAGTGAAGGGAGTTGAGTCCAGCTGGTGCACGGTCACCAGTGGCATTCCCTAGGCCTCCGTACTCGGTCGAGTTTTGTTTACTATTTTGATCGATGATATCAATGAGAGGATCAAGTGCACCCTCAGTGCAGGT
>NW_023308456.1:0-5769 GCF_011077185.1 Oxyura jamaicensis
CTGCATCCCGTGGGTGGGACCCCACAGCACAGGGGACGAGAGTGACCGAGAAGGAGTGGCAGAGAAGAATTTCTATAGAATGACCATAGCCCCCATTCCCCCGTTCCCCTGCGCCGCTCGGGGGCACTCTGCTGTTAACTAGCCAAGTGGCTCCTAGTAGATATATGTCCCAGTGTTTCCATGTCCAATGCTTGTAACATAGAATCATAGAATCATAGAATCATAGAATATCCTGAGTTGGAAGGACCCTTAAGGATCATCAAGTCCAACTCTTGACACCGCACAGGTCTACCCAAAAGTTCAGACCATGTGACTAAGTGCACAGTCCAATCTCTTCTTAAATTCAGACAGGCTCGGTGCAGTGACAACTTCCCTGGGGAGCCTGTTCCAGTGTGCAACCACCCTCTCTGTGAAGAACCCCCTCCTGATGTCAAGCCTAAATTTCCCCTGCCTCAGCTTAACCCCGTTCCCGCAGGTCCTGTCACTGCTGTTAATGGAGAAAAGGTCTCCTGCCTCTCGACACCCCCTTACAAGGAAGTTGTACACTGTGATGAGGTCTCCTCTCAGCCTCCTCTTCTCCAGGCTGAACAGGCCCAGTGACCTCAGCTGTTCTTCGTACGTCTTCCCCTTCAGGCCTTTCACCATCTTCGTAGCCCTCCTCTGGACACTCTCCAACAGTTTCATGTCCTTTTTATACTGTGGTGCCCAGAACTGCACACAGTACTCGAGGTGAGGCCGCACCAGCGCAGAGTAGAGCGGGACAATCACCTCCCTTGACCTACTAGCGATGCCGTGCTTGATGCACCCCAGGACACGGTTGGCCCTCCTGGCTGCCAGGGCACACTGCTGGCTCATATTCAACTTGCTGTCTACCACGACCCCCAGATCCCCCTCTTCTAGGCTGCTCTCCAGCGTCTCACTGCCCAGTCTGTACATGCAGCCAGGGTTTCCCCGTCCCAGGTGCAGGACCCGGCACTTGCTCTTATTGAACTTCATGCGGTTGGTGATCGCCCAGCTCTCCAACCTATCCAGATCCCTCTGCAAGGCCTTTCCACCCTCATTCGAGTCCACAACTCCTCCAAGTTTGGTGTCATCAGCAAACTTGCTCAAAATACCTTCTATTCCTACATCCAGATCGTTTATAAAAATATTGAAAAGTACCAGCCCTAAAATGGATTAGAATCATAGAATCATAGAATGGCTTGGGTTGGAAGGGACCTTAAAGATCATCTAGTTCCAACCCCCCTGCCATAGGCAGGGGTACCACCCACTAGATCTGGTTGGCCAGGGCCCCATCCAGCCTGGTCTTGAACACCTCCAGGGATGGGGCATCCACAACTTCTATGGGCAATCTGTTCCAGTGCCTCACCACCCTCTGAGTAAAGAGCTTCTTCCTAACATCCAATCTAAATCTCCCCTCTTTTAGTTTAAACCCATTCCTCCTTGTCCTATCATTATCTACCTGAGTAAAGAGTCCTTCTCCATCCTTTTTATAAGACCCCTTTAAGTATTGAAAGGTTGCAATGAGGTCTCCCCGGAGCCTTCTCTTCTGTAGGCTGAACATCCCCATCTCCTTCAACCTTTCTTCATAGGAGAGGTGCTCCAGCTCTCTAATCATCTCTGTGGCCCTCCTCTAGACTTGTTCTAACAGGTACACATCTTTCTTGTGCTGGGGGCCCCACACCTGGATGCAGTACTCCAAGAGGGGTCTCACAATGGCAGAGTAGAGGGGGACAATCACCTCCCTTGAGACAATCACCTCCCTTGACCTGTTGGACATGCCTCTCTTGATGCAGCCCAGGGTATGGTTGGCCTTCTGGCCTGCAAGCACACTGCTGGTTCCTGTCGAGCTTCTCATCCACCAGAACCCCCAATCCCTCTCCACAGGGCTGCCCTCAATGAGTTCTTATCCCAGTCTGTACTCATGCCTGGGATTGCCCCATCCCAGGTGCAGCACCCTGCACTTGGACTTGTTGAACCTCATTTGGTTCACGTGGGCCCACTTCTCAAGCCTGTCTATGTCCCTTTGGATGGCATCCCTTCCTTTTGTTGCATCAACTGCAACACTCAGCTTGGTGTCATCTGCAAACTTCCTGAGGGTGTACTCAATCCCATCATCTATGTCATTGATGAAGATATTGAAAAGCACAGGTCCCAAGACAGACCCCTGAGGGACACCACTTGTCACCGGCCTCCACCTAGACATAGAGCCATTGACCACCACTCTCTGGGTGCGTTCATCAAGCCAACTCCTTATCCACCAAACGGTCCACCATTCAAATCCATATCTCTCCAATTTAGAAATCAGGATGTCATCTGGGACCACGTCAAAAGCCTTACAGAAGTCCAGGTAGATGACATCGGTCTGTCTTCCTCTGTTGACTGATGCAATCACTCCATCATAGAAGGCCATGATTTGCCCTTGTTGAAGCCATGCTGGCTGTCTCGGATCACCTCCTGGTCTTACATGTGCCTTAACATTGCTTCCAGGAGGATCTATTCCATGATCTTGCCAGGCACAGAGGTGAGGCTCACTGGTCTGTAGTTTTCCGGGTCTTCCTTTCTACCCCTTTTTAAAAAGGATGATGATGTTTCCCTTTTTCCAGTCACCGGGGACTTTGCCTGACTGCCATGACTTTTCAGATATGATGGAGAGTGGCTTGGCAGCTATATCAACCAGTTTCCTTAGGACCCTGGGATGGATGTCATCAGGCCCCATAGACTTGTAGTTGTTCAGTTACATCAGGAGTTCCCGAACCTGCTCTTCGCTTACAGTAGAAGGGACTCTGCTCCCCCAACCCCCGCCTAGAGGTTCGGGGACTCGAGAGATGTGGTAAGCTTGGCTGCCAGTGAAGACTGAGGCAAAGAAGTTAAGTACCTGTGGTGCAATAGCCTAAAGTTAACTAGGAAAATAAAACTAACATTCACATTTTAAAGAAAATGTACAGCATTGAAGAGGCTTTCAAGTCAGGGTGTAGCTGCATTACCTGAACGTTCCCTAGGCTTCCAACCTTAGATGCTATCACGCTGGGGGAACCTGGTGTGCTGACTCTAAGGAACAGTATGGAGCATAGAGTGGAGTGGAGACACCACGGCTAGGCTCTGTGACCAGGTGGATTTGACATACTGCGTGGTCGTATGTGGAAACTCCCTAATGGCCATATCTGTTGCCAGCAGCAGTACTTATGGGGATTGACGGGATGGTAACAGAATTGGAAGAAAGAGGCATTATTAAAAGGACTCATTCACCTTACAATTCACCGGTGTGGCCGGTAAAGAAACCAACCAGACAATGGCATTTTACAGTGGATTAAAGGCAGTTAAATGCTAACACCACACCTTTGACTGCCGCAGTTCCAAACACGGCAGAGAGTGAAAGCCTTCTTTGCATCTAACAGTAGCAATGGTGCTAACTACTCCAAAATATTCCTACACATGGGAAGTCAAAGATTGCTATTTCACCCTCTTTCTAACCCTGCCGGTTGAATACAACCGAGCATATTTTATTTTATTTTGTGTTCACAGGAATCCTGAGTGAACTGCATGTGGACAGCTGGAGAATTGCAAGCCAACAGTTTGGATTAATAATGCTATGCTTTACCCTGACCTTGATGCAATTACAGGCCTTAAAGGAAACTTAGCTACTGTGGTTGTGCACGGAGCTGAGGTGTTTCACCATGGCATCTAACCACGTATTGTCACAGTACAGGGCAATCATTGGAACACCTCAAAACAAAAAGGACCTAAATCTCTCTACTTCAGTTCTACATGGAAACAAAATATTTTCCAAAGATGAATGGAGTTGGAGTGATTCTCTAAGAATACCTCCCTTGCCTTGAGCTGCATCCAAGCGCAGTTATGGATACAATCTGTAGCAGCAACTATTATTAGAGAGGGAGAAGGAGGAACGGAGGTGACGGAAGTGACGGAGCACTGGAATAGGCTGCCCAGAGAGGTTGTGGAGTCTCCTTCTCTGGAGATATTCAAGGCCCGTCTGGATGCCTACCTGGGCAACCTGCTCTAAGGAACCTGCTTTGGCAGGGGGGTTGGACCCAACGATCTTTCGAGGTCCCTTTCAACCCCGTCAGTTCTGTGATTCTGTGATTCTGTGAACTTTACCCACTGAAATTCAATAATTGATTTGGGATGATGCTTCAGAATTTGAAAAGGAGTTTCAAGCATGGTGGCAATTAGTAAACTTTACCTATTATGCAGGAAGTGATAAAATGATTGCCTCTATACTTACCATAAGTAATACCACCGTACACGATGTATATCCAATCATTGCATTAGGACTCAATCATAATGGAATTATACTTTATCCTAAGGAGCATAAAGTATGGGTCCATCAAAAGGGAGGAAAGTGGCAAACAATTTATGTAAATGCATGTATTGTGCGTGAACAAAAAGGCTTACATTTGTCTTGACATTGAAGAAAATATTTGCCACTTTGAGATACATCCTAATGAAACTCTTGAAACTGTACTTGTATATATTGGGAAACACTGTGTTTGCATGAGAACCCATTGTGATTCTATAGTCATAGATAATACTACTGTAGATACCAGTAATCACTCTAATGTTTGTGTTTGAAATTTTACCAAAATTCTAGGATGTGATTTTAGTTACTCAGCTCCTGTAACCTCTTGTCAATTTATTGCATCCAATTATATTCTGCTTCATGATCTGCTGCCTACTCCTATTGGAATGAACCTTACCTTGGTGAAGAAATTGGATGAAAGACTCTGATTACTGTCCATCATGATGTACAAGAAATACATTGAGTTATGGAAAGAGTAAAAAGATGAAAAACACCGTTGGTGAGACACTTTGGATGGTCGCCAGCTGCCACAGGAATATTCAGCAAGATGCTTCACCCTGATGTTGTTCTGTTAATACTCACTGTATTATGCTTTACGCTGACAATTAGTTTGTATGTTAAATTCTGGATTATGATGAAACGTTTAGCATCCCTACACAATGTACATATACTCGATAAACCTCGTCCCGAGAATGTATGTGATATCCCTGACATATTCCAAATGTCGTGAAGCTTGAGTGACTATAGTCACGGGGTGGATTATGTGGTGCAATTGACTAAAGTAACTAGGAAAATAAAACTAACATTCACATTTTAAAGAAAATGTACAGCATTGAAGAGGCTTTCAGGGTAGGGCATAGCTGCATTACCTGAGCGTTCCCTAGGCTTCCAACCTTAGATGCTATCACACTGGGGGAACCTGGTGTTCTGATTCTAAGGAACAGTACGGAGTATAGAGTGGAGTGGAGACACCACAGCTAGGCTCTGTGGCCAGGTGGGGATTTGATTGTTCTTGTGCACACCGAGACCGATAAGCCACACTTTTTGCTACCCTGAGCCAACGACCTGTCAGGTTTTGACAAATGCTGTACTCTAGTGTACTTTTTCTCATATTAATATCATTATAATACCAAAACACACCTCCATCCCAAAAGCTACCCGCCTCCAAGGTGCGACCACCCCTCACTGAGCACGCGCTCTGAATTTCTCAGAGCCTATACCTTTAAACGGAGACAGGAAAACTTTTCACCAATCACAACTAAGATACGCTTGACTCGAGTCACTCAAGCTCCACCTAAAAGATAGAAAATAATATAAATTGGCCCAAGAGAGAGGGGATGTTAGGGAAGCTACCATTGTCAGGGGAGATACCATTATGAGGGAATATACCATCACGATTGGACCTCCTGACTCCAGGAATCAGTCAACGGGCTGAACCTCTCTTGGGG
>NW_023308456.1:5869-6238 GCF_011077185.1 Oxyura jamaicensis
TTGAACAATTAGTTATACTGTGTGTCTCCACGGAAACTTAGAATTCTCTCTAGAGTCTTTGTGCCTTTTAACGCATTAATTTCCAGGCTGTGCACCTGTGTATTTCATGCATGTTAGCTTGCTTTTGCAGACAGTAAATTATCGCCGGCAATCCAAAGAACCTGTGTACCTGTTGCTGTAATAAATTGCACCTAACTGCGTTGTTCCTAGCTGTGATAGTTCTCATTGAATGCGACTAGAGTAAGGGTGTTTATACGTTATTGGTGAATCTGTGACAATGTGTTGTGGTTAACCTGGCTGGCAGCTAAACACCACACAGCCGTTCGCTCACCCTCCCCCCTCCCTCTCTGGGATGGGGGAGAGAAACGG
>NW_023308457.1:0-790 GCF_011077185.1 Oxyura jamaicensis
ATGTCCCCACCCCATGACCACGTCCCCATCTCCCAATGATGTCCCCACCCCATGACGATGTCCCCATCACCCCATGGCGTATTGACCCCATAACGCCCCCCCACACCCCATAACGCCCCCCAACCGACCCCCCCCCCGCAGGGCATCGGCTGCTACATGTTCCGCATCGACGACGCCGAGGTGGTGGACGCCACCATGCACGGCAGCGCCGCGCGCTTCATCAACCACTCGTGCGAGCCCAACTGCTACTCGCGCGTCATCCACGTGGAGGGCCACAAGCGCATCGTCATCTTCGCCCTGCGCCGCATCCTGCGCGGCGAGGAGCTCACCTATGACTACAAGTTCCCCATCGAGGAGCCCGCCGCCAAGCTGCCCTGCAACTGCGGCGCCAAGCGCTGCCGCCGCTTCCTCAACTAGGGGGGAGGGCGTCCCGAGGGCGTTGTGGGGCGTCCCGAGGGCGTTGTGGGGCGTCCCGAGGGCGTTGTGGGGCGTCCCGAGGTGTTATGGGGCACCTTGAGGTGTTATGGGGCGTCCTGAAGGCGTTGTGGGGCGCCTTGAGGGTGTTGTTGGGCGTCCTGAGGGCGTTGTGGGGCGTCTTGAGGGCGTTATGGGGCGTCCCACGGTGTTATGGGGCGTCCTGAGGTGTTGCGGGGCATCCTAAGGGTGTTATGGGGCGTCCTGAAGGCGTTGTGGGGCGTCCTGAGGGCGTTGTGGGGCATCTTGAGGGCGTTATGGGGCATCCCGAAGGCGTTGTGGGGCGTCTTGAGGGCGTTGCGTGGCATCCTAAGGG
>NW_023308457.1:800-2432 GCF_011077185.1 Oxyura jamaicensis
TGGGGCGTCTTGAGGGCGTTGCGTGGCATCCTAAGGGTGTTGTGGGGCGTCCCGAGGGCGTTAGGGGGTGTCTGAGGGCATCATGGGGCACCTTGAGGTGTTATGGGGCGTCCCGAGGCGTTATGGGGTGTCTTGAGGGCGTTGTGGGGCGTCCTGAGGGCGTTGTGGGGTGCGTTGAGGGCGTTACGGGGCGTCCCAAGGGCGTTACGGGGTGTCTTGAGGCATTGTGGGGCGTCCTGAGGGCGTTGTGGGGTGCCTTGAGGGCGTTATGGGGCGTCCTGAGGGTGTTGTGGGGTGTCCTGAGGATGTTATGGGGTGCCTTGGGGTGTTACGGGGCATCTTGAGGTGTTATGGGGCATCTTGAGGGTGTTTTGGGGCGTCTGGAGGGCGTTGTGGGGCACCCCGAGGCGTTACGGGGCACCTTGAGGATGTCCCATGGCACCTTGAGGTGGTTATGGGGCACCCCAAGGTGCTATGGGGCACCCTGGGGTGCTACGGGGTGTCTTGAGGTGGTCATGGGGCTCCCCGGGGTGCTGTGGGGCTCCCCGAGGTGCTGTGGGGCTCCCCGGGGTGCTGTGGGGCGCCGGTGGGGAGGTGGGCGCGGAAGCCCTGGAGGTGCCTACAGGCAGCGGGATCCATGGTTGGAGAGCACCCATGGGCCGTGGGGAGCACCCATTGGCCATGGGGAGCACCCATTGGCCATGGAGAGCACCCATTGGTCATCAGGAGCACCCATGGGTCATGGGGAGCACCCATGGGCCATGGGGAGCACCCATTGGTCATGGGGAGCACCCATGGGCCATGGGGAGCACCCATTGGTCATCAAGAGCACCCATGGGTCGTGGGGAGCACCCATGGGTCATGGGGAGCACCCATTGACCATGGAGAGCACCCATTGGTCATCAGGAGCACCCATGGGTCGTGGGGAGTACCCATGGGTCTTGGGGAGCACCCATTGGTCATCAGGAGCACCCATTGACCATGGAGAGCACCCATTGGCCATGGAGAGCACCCATTGGTCATCAGGAGCACCCATGGGTCATGGGGAGCACCCATGGGTCATGGGGAGCACCCATTGGTCATTGGGAGCACCCATTGGCCATGGAGAGCACCCATTGGCTACAACACAACACCCACGAGGCCCCCACCGAGCACCCATGGGTGCTGAGGGCATCAAAACACCCCCCAGAAGGCCACCCCGGAGCACCCATGGGTGCTGAGAACATCATGACACCACCCAGACGCCAAGACCAAGCACCCATGGGTGCCAAGGAGGACACACCACCACCCAGAAACCCACCCCAGAGCACCCATGGGTGCCGAGGACAACGCGACACCACCCAGAAAGCCCCCACCGAGCACCCATGGGTGCCGAGGAGGACATAACAACACCCACAAATCCACCCCAGAGCACCCATGGGTGCTGAGGATGACACGAGGCCACCCAGGAGGCCATCATGGAGCACCCATGGGTGCTGAGGACAACACACCACCACCCAGGAGGCCACCACGGAGCACCCATGGGTGTGGAAGAGGACGTAACACCACCCATATACCCACCACCGAGCACCCATGGGTGCTGAGAACATCATGACACCACCCAGAAGGCCCCCACCAAGCACCCATGGGTGC
>NW_023308457.1:2442-3447 GCF_011077185.1 Oxyura jamaicensis
ATCATGACACCACCCAGAAGGCCCCCACCAAGCACCCATGGGTGCCAGGGAAGACACGACACCACCCACGAAGCCACCCCGGAGCACCCATGGGTGCTGGGGAGGACACATCACCACCCACAAGGCCACCCAGGAGCACCCATGGGTGCCGAGGACGACATGAGGCCACCCATGAGGCCACCGCGGAGCACCCATTGGTGCCATGGAGGACACGACAGCACCCACGAGGCCCCCACGGAGCACCCATGGGTGCCAAGGAGGACATGACACCACCCACAAACCCACCCTGGAGCACCCATGGGTGCTGAGGACATCAAAACGCCACCCAGGAGGCCCCCACCGAGCACCCATGGGTGTCAAAGACATCAAAACGCCACCCACGAGGCCACCACGGAGCACCCATGGGTGCCGAGGAGGACACGACAGCACCCATGAGGCCCCCACCAAGCACCCATGGGTGCTGAGGAGGACACGACACCACCCAAAAGCCCACCCCAGAGCACCCATGGGTGCCGAGGACAACACGACACCACCCACGAGGCCCCCATCGAGCACCCATGGGTGCCAAAGACATCAAAACACCCCCCATGAGGCCACCCCGGAGCACCCATGGGTGCCAAGGAGGATGCAACACCACCCATAAACCCACCCCAGAGCACCCATGGGTGCCGAGGACGACACGACACCACCCACGAAGCCCCCACCGAGCACCCATGGGTGCCAAGGATGACATGACACCACCCATGAGGCCACCGCGGAGCACCCATGGGTGCTGAGGACAACACGACGCCACCCTGAAGGCCCCCACTGAGCACCCATGGGTGCCGAGGAGGACACGACACCACCCACAAGGCTACGACAGGGCACCCATGGGTGCCGAGGACATCAAAACACCCCCCATGGGCTCACCCAGGAGCACCCATGGGTGCTGAGAACGACATGACACCACCCAGGAGGCCACCGCGGAGCACCCATGGGTGCTGATGACGACACGACACCACCCAC
>NW_023308458.1:0-478 GCF_011077185.1 Oxyura jamaicensis
GGAGGAGGAGGAGGTGATGGTGGTGCAGGAGATGGTGGTGGTAGGGGAAGAGGTGGTGGACGAGGTGATGGAAGATTCAGGACTCATAGAATCTTTTTTTTTATTTTCTTTTTTTTCTTTTTTTTTCTTTTTAATATCGGGGACTTTTGAGTGCAATGTTATGCCGTTACGCCTTTATTATCCTCCCTGTACGCACTTGAAGGAGTAAGGGTTTGTGCTGTTCAAGTGCAGAAGTGAGAACACAGTAGACACAGCCGTGCAATGCAGGTGAAAAAGGAGAATTGTGGCTGTAGAATGGAAATTCCTCAACTTCCCATGTTTGTCACCATTCTTTCTAAAACACGACTTTTACATGCTCATCTGAAGTGAAAAGGAATTGGCAATTGAAGGCCCAACAGCCTCCTTGGGGTCTCAGGTCCCTCACATAGAAAGCTCCTGCCTGCCCCTGACTCAGGTACAAATGCTGCACCGAGGCAAT
>NW_023308458.1:578-1727 GCF_011077185.1 Oxyura jamaicensis
GACCATGGCACAGTGGCCCTGTAAGGCAGCAGCTGACTGGTCCCAGCATCTTCATGACTCCCTGTGATGCGTTGCCTGGTCCTGATTGGCTGGCTAGCCATTGCTAGCTGTATTGTAACTGGCTTGTCATCAATAGGGGGTGTGTCTTCCCCTCCCTATACAAGAGCCAAGGGGGAAATGGCAAAAAGGGTGTTGGGGATTGCAGGAGGAGAAGGATGAGGTTGTGGAGGTGTTGTTGGAAGAGGAAGAGGAGGAGGAGGAGGAGGAGGAAGAGGAGAAGGAGGAGGAGGAGGAGGAGGAGGAGGAGGAGGAGGAGTTTGTGGTGGTGGTAGTGGTGGTGGTGGTTGTGGGGGAGCTGGTGGGGGAGCTGGTGGAGGAGGAGGAGGAGGTGATACTGCCCACGGAGGAGATGGAAGGTCCAGGCACGCAGCTTCCTGCATCCCCAGGCATCTCAGCAGGGCGCTCATGCACCTCCCTGGATCCCACAGGCAGCTCACCCAGGGAGCCAGGCATTTCCAGGGATCTCACGCATCTCCCAGAGCACTCCAGCACCTCCCCAGGCCATGCAAGCACCACCCTGGAGTACCCAAACATTTTCTTGGACATGCTCTTCACTTCCATTAGACACTAGGCACCTTCCTGCAGAACCCATGCATGTCCCAGGGAAACCAAGGGATCTTGTAATCGAGATCCCAGGGTGCTCCAGGGAGGTGCTTGCGTGCCCTGGGAAGATCCTGGTGTGCCCAGGGAGATTTTGTCTCCTCCAAGCCTCTGCAGAGCTGATCCAGGGAGGTGCTTGTGTGCCCCAAGGCCAGGTTTGCTTTCTAAAAGGAGGACCTTGCTTGTTCCAGGGTTGATACCTGGTGACTCAGCCAGACACTAAGCAGACCTGGGGAGAGGTCTGTGTGCCTCAGGAGGTGCTTGGATTCCCAGGGGAGATGCTTGGGTGCTGCAGTGACATGCTGGAGTCCTGTGGGGAGGTGTGTTGGTCCTCCAGGCAGATGCCTGTGTCCCCTGGAGAGATACTTGGGTGCCTCATGGAGAAGGATGGGTCCCAACGGGTGATGTTCCTGTTCTCCAGAGAGGGTTTTGATGGATGGGTCCCAACGGTGATGTTCCTGTTCTCCAGGGCAGGTTTTGGGTCCTCCA
>NW_023308458.1:1827-2689 GCF_011077185.1 Oxyura jamaicensis
GAAACAGGGGAGGTACTTCTGTGCTTTAAAGCTGTGCTTTGCTGCCCTGGGGAGATGCTGAAGTGCTCTACGGAGGTTCTTGACTTTGCCAAAGACATGGTTTTGTGGTGGAGGAGAGTATTTGGAGTGAAATGGTTGAACGTTAGGAGGAGATGCATGGGTCCACCAGGAAAATGTTTATGTCCCCTGGGAGGATGCCTGGAAGGTGCTTATGCACCCCATGGAAGCTCTTGGCTGCCAAGGGAGGTGCTTCCCATCTCCAGTGAGCTGTTTGGGTGCCCCAGGTGGGGGTTTGGAGCCCTAGGGAGATGCTTGGGTTCTCCACTCAGATGGAGGAGTGCGATGGGGAAATCATTGGGTACTCCAGTGAGGTGCTTGGCTGTTCCAGGAAGGTGCTTCTGTGCTGCAGGAAGATCCTCTGGTGACAGGGACAGAACCTTTGGTGAACAGGGGATAGCTTTGTGTGCTCCAGGGAGGCTTTTCTTCTGCCCCACAGGTATGCTTACGTACTGCAGGGAGATGCTTGTGTGCCCTGGGAAGCCAATCATAGCCCCAGGCACCCAGGGATATCCCTGAGGAACCAGGCACCACCCCAGACAACCCAGGCATCTTCCTGAGTCACTCCAGCAGCACCACACAGTACCCACTGAGTACCACCTCCCAGGAAACACCAGCATCTTCCTGGGCAACCCAAACACCTCCCTTGGACGCACTAAGCAGGAAAGAGCAATGCTAAATAACCATGAGAGCCAGAATGCACAAATACTGCAGAACAGTGACACTAAGTGCTATAAGACAAAACAAAAATTACCTCTACCAAATCCGTTCTGTCATAGTCTTCCCAATGTTTCTAAATACATTG
>NW_023308459.1:0-619 GCF_011077185.1 Oxyura jamaicensis
GCTCGCCGTCTTCCTCCACCTCTCCTCCCGCGAGCTCTGCGTCTGCATGAGGGTCTGCCGCACCTGGAGCCGCTGGTCCGTACTGGGAGGGGTTACTGGGAGCACTGGGAGGCACTGGGAGGGGTTTTGGGGTCATTATGAGGGCTTTGGGGGCACCTAGAGGAGCTTTAGGGGCACTTATGGGGGTTTTAGGAGCACTTAGAGGGGCTTTAGGAACACTTAAAGGAGCTTTGGAAAAGATTTGGGGTTACTGGGAGCACTGGGAGGGGTTACTGGGAGCACTGGGAGGCGCTGGAAGGGGTTTTAGGGTCATTACGGGGGGTATAGGGGCACTTAGAGGGGCTTTAGGGGCACTTAGAAGGGCTTTAGGGACATGTAGAGGAGCTTTGGAAGAGATTTGGGGTTACTGGGAGCACTGGGGAGGGGTTACTGGGAGCACTGGGAGGGATTTGGGGTCACTGGGAGGGGTTTTAGGGTCATTACGGGGGGTTTAGAGGCACTTAGAGGGGCTCTAAGGACACTTAGAAGGGGCTTAGGGACACTTAAAGGAGCTATGGAGGTGATTTGGGGGCACTGGGAGTACTGGGAGGGGTTACTGGGGGCACTGGGAGGGGTTTTG
>NW_023308459.1:719-1095 GCF_011077185.1 Oxyura jamaicensis
CACTGGGAGCACTGGGAGGGGTTCCTGGGAGCACTGGGAGGCGTCCGTGGGGGTGCTCGCCGTCTTCCTCCACCTCTCCTCGCGCGAGCTCTGCGTCTGCATGAGGGTCTGCCGCACCTGGAGCCGCTGGTCCGTACTGGGAGGGGTTACTGGGAGCACTGGGAGGGGGCTGGGGGTCACTGGGAGGGGTTTTAGGGGTGTTATGGGGGCTTTGAGGGCACCTAGAGGGGCTTTAGGGGCATTTATAGGAGTTTAGGGACATTTAAAGGTGTTTTGGAGGGGCTTTAGGGGCACTGGGAGCACTGGGAGGGGTTACTGGGAGCACTGGCAGGCACTGGGAGGGGTTTTGGGGTCATTACGGGGGCTTTAGGGACAT
>NW_023308459.1:1195-2106 GCF_011077185.1 Oxyura jamaicensis
ACTGGGAAGGGTTACTGGGAACACTGGGAGGCACTGGGAGGGGTTTTTTGGGCGCGTAGAGGGGCCTTAGGGGCACTGGGAGCACTGGGAGGGGTTCCTGGGAGCACTGGGAGGCGTCCGTGGGGGTGCTCGCCGTCTTCCTCCACCTCTCCTCCCGTGAGCTCTGCGTCTGCATGAGGGTCTGCCGCACCTGGAGCCGCTGGTCCGTACTGGGAGGGGTTACTGGGAGCACTGGGAGGCACTGGGAGGGGTTTTGGGGTTATTATGGGGGCTTTGGGGGCACCTAGAGGAGCTTTAGGGGCACTTATGGGGGCTTTAGGGGCACTTAGAAGGGCTTTAGGGACACTTGAAGGAGCTTTGGAAGAGATTTGGGATTACTGGGAGCACTGGGAGGGGTTACTGGGAGCACTGGGAGGGATTTGGGGTCACTGGGAGGGGTTTTAGGGTCATTACGGGGGCTTTAGGGTTACCTAGAGGGGCACTAAGGAGACATAAAGGGGTTTAGGGACACTTAAAGGAGCTATGGAGGGGATTTGGGGTTACTGGGACTACTGGGAGGGGTTACTGGGAACACTGGGAGGCACTGGGAGGGGTTTTGGGGGTGCGTAGAGGGGCCTTAGGGGCACTGGGAGCACTGGGAGGGGTTCCTGGGAGCACTGGGAGGGGTCCGTGGGGGTGCTCGCCGTCTTCCTCCACCTCTCCTCCCGCGAGCTCTGCGTCTGCATGAGGGTCTGCCGCACCTGGAGCCGCTGGTCCGTACTGGGAGGGGTTACTGGGAGCACTGGGAGGCACTGGGAGGGGTTTTGGGGTCATTACGGGGGCTTTAGGGACATTTATAGGAGCTTTAGGGGCACTTATGGGGGTTTTAGGAGCACTTAGAGGGGCTTTAGGAACACTTAAAGGAGCTTTGG
>NW_023308460.1:0-375 GCF_011077185.1 Oxyura jamaicensis
CGTGGCTTCGCTGCCGGGGGGCGTGGCCAGCAAGGGCGGCCAGGTAGCCGGGGAGGGGGCGTGGCCAGGTGGGGGGGCGTGGCCGCGGTGGGGGCACCGCCGCGGCAGGTATGCAGGGGGGTGGGCGTGGCTCGGTGGAATGTGGGCGTGGCCAGGCGGGAGGGCGTGGTTATAAATAGGGGGCGTGGCCAGGTGGCGGCAGGTGCCGGCGGCGCGGCCACAGCGCAATGGGGGGGCCGGGCCCGGGGCGGCCCCGGGGCTGTCGCCGATCGGGTCCCTGTCGCCGAACCGATCCCTGTCGCCGACTCTGTCGCCGGGGCTGTCCCGGTGTCCTGCTGTCGGTGCTGCTGCTGCTGGTGGCGCCCGGTGAGGGGG
>NW_023308460.1:475-785 GCF_011077185.1 Oxyura jamaicensis
CGCCGACCCCACAGCAGCTTCCTGGCCCCGTAACAGCCTGGCCCTGGCCCTATAAAGCACCGACCCTATAGAAAACACCACTCGGGGCCCCTATAGGGCCGCTGCAGCCCCCTATAGGGCCGCTGCAGCCCCCTACAGGGCCCCGTGGAGCCCCTATAGGGCCCCGTGAAGCCCCTATAGGGCCGCTGCAGCCCCCTATAGGGTCCCGTGGAGCCCCTATAGGGCCCTGGGAAGCCCCCTATAGGGCTGTGGAGCCCCTATAGGGCCGCTGCAGCCCCCTATAGGGCCCCGTGGAGCCCCTATAGGGCCC
>NW_023308460.1:885-1161 GCF_011077185.1 Oxyura jamaicensis
CGTGGCTTCGCTGCCGGGGGGCGTGGCCAGCAAGGGCGGCCAGGTAGCCGGGGAGGGGGCGTGGCCAGGTGGGGGGGCGTGGCCGCGGTGGGGGCACCGCCGCGGCAGGTATGCAGGGGGGTGGGCGTGGCTCGGTGGAATGTGGGCGTGGCCAGGCGGGAGGGCGTGGTTATAAATAGGGGGCGTGGCCAGGTGGCGGCAGGTGCCGGCGGCGCGGCCACAGCGCAATGGGGGGGCCGGGCCCGGGGCGGCCCCGGGGCTGTCGCCGATCGGGTC
>NW_023308461.1:0-388 GCF_011077185.1 Oxyura jamaicensis
TTTCGTGCTGCAGGACCCCCGCCATGCTGCCCCCCCGTTGCTGCTGGGCTCTGCTCCTCCTCTGCGCCCCCGCTGCCGGGGGGGCTGCTGGGCTGGCTGGGTTTCGGCACCCCTCCCCAAGAAGGGGGGACCCCCCCGCCCCCAGGACCGCTGAGCCCCCCCCGAGTCCCCTTCGAGATGACGATGGGCGACGAGCGCTTCCAGGCCGAGGGGGCGCAGTGGGAGCTGTCCCCCCTGGACTCCTGCCACCGCCAGGTGTGGCCACGGGGGTCCCCTCGCTTGGGAAATGGGGGGACCTTGGTGCTGGCCCCCCCCCCCCGGTGGCACTTTTGGGGTGAAGGCGAAGTCCTGGTTCCGTCTCTTCCTTTGCTTCTTGACTGCTATCCTA
>NW_023308461.1:488-835 GCF_011077185.1 Oxyura jamaicensis
CCGCCGCCAGGTCGTGGCGCGGCTCCGCTCGTCCTGCGCCGACCTGAGCGAGGAGGAGGTGGCCAAGCTGGGGGTGGCCCTGTTCAACTGCCAGGCCAGCGCCGAGGGCCGCCGCACCTACCCCTGCACCCCGGAGATGGTAAGGGGGCGGCGCGCCCCGGTTCCCACCCCATAAAATCCTATAGCGGTGCCCAAGCCCGCAGCCGGTGAGCTGCTCCCGGCCTGCTCCGGCTGCCTTCTTGCCCTCATTTTGGGGTAAAACAATCCCGTTTATCCCATTCCCTGTGATGCCGTATTTTTGCTCCTGACCCCTCCATCCTTGCGCACTGCTGAAGTTCCCCCCCCCC
>NW_023308461.1:935-1184 GCF_011077185.1 Oxyura jamaicensis
TTTCGTGCTGCAGGACCCCCGCCATGCTGCCCCCCCGTTGCTGCTGGGCTCTGCTCCTCCTCTGCGCCCCCGCTGCCGGGGGGGCTGCTGGGCTGGCTGGGTTTCGGCACCCCTCCCCAAGAAGGGGGGACCCCCCCGCCCCCAGGACCGCTGAGCCCCCCCCGAGTCCCCTTCGAGATGACGATGGGCGACGAGCGCTTCCAGGCCGAGGGGGCGCAGTGGGAGCTGTCCCCCCTGGACTCCTGCCAC
>NW_023308462.1:0-7356 GCF_011077185.1 Oxyura jamaicensis
TTTTTCTCGTTCAGCAATATCTAAAGCCAGCTGGATGGCTTTCACTTCTGCAAATTGACTCGATTCACCTTCTCCCTCCGCAGCTTCTGCAACTTGTCGTGTAGTGTGGGAAAGGAATTCACGGGTGGCTTTGCGCTGTTTCCCACGTCCTTGTGTTAGAGATAATGAGGAAACAAGCTAGGGACAAGTGCATGGAGAAGCTAGACCAATTATAAGTTGTTATCGGCGCATGCTGTAGTTAGTTGCCTATATATACTCTGTGAGAACCTGAAATAAAGAGAGCGATTATACTCGCATTGAGGTTGCATCGTTACTTGGGTCCGTTTCCCTTTCCGACATCTGGTAGCAGAGGATGGTTACTTGCCAGATAGTCCAGCTCGACTGAGTCTCCGAGACTGCGGTAAGCAGCTAGAGGAGGGGATTGGGAAAATTAACGGCTGAGAGGGTGCTGCTTGGCAGACACGGGTCAGGGTCGCTCCCTACCTCTCAGAGGAAGCACAGCCATGGAAGTGGGGGCTGTGGCATTGTTGCTCGCTGGAATCCTGTCTAAGAGAGGTATCGAGACAATGGAAAAGAAACTGATCAAATTGATCAAGTTGGGACAACGATGGGGACATTTTAGAGAGACTGCCTTGCTGTTCCCTGTTACGGAATGGCGGGAGTTCGGGAATACCATGTGGGAAAGGACTATAACAGGGGATTCAAAAGATGAAAAGGAGGTGAAAACTGTCTGTGAGTTGTGACGAACGGTATTAGAGACACTAAAGGCTATGGAGGCGGAGAAGGAGGTTGCCTGCGCCGCGGCCCAGATGCCAACACTAGGAGCGGCAGCCCTTGCAGAACTGTTACTGACTTTTAACACGCATTGCAGGCGAGAACTCTGGGGATGCCCCTCTAAATCATGCGGAAGTCCCGCCGGACCCACCATCAGGCACGGAAAAGACGGAAGTTGGCGGGGCCAGGTCAAAGCAGAGATATGAGCCGCTTGCGGAAGTAACACCCCAGGACACCCAGGGGGGATGTCCTGCACTGCCCACAGGAGAGGGAGGAGAGGCATGCCGACCTCCGCCCTTGGCTCCGCCGCTGCTGCTGCCACCCTGCCACCACCCCCCACCCCCGGGTCGGCCCCGAGCTTCCCTCTCTGCTTTGCTCCGCTGTGTCCACCACACCGAGCGGCTCTGCCGCTGTTGCTACCCCCCACCCCCCCCCAGCCCACCAGTCTCTCTGCTGGCGCTGCCGGCGGCTTCAAACCTCCTACCCCAGATCTGTGATAACTCCTTATGGTTTCTACTAAAAAAAAAAAAAAAAGAGGAAAAGAAAAAGAAAGAAAAGAGAGAAAAAAAGAAAAAATTAAAGAACAAAAAGGGAAATAAAAAAGAGGAAAAAATAAAAAAGGAAAAAAAATAGAAAAAATGGAAAGGAAAAAGAAAGAAAAAAGAAAAAAAATAGAAAAAAAGAGAGGAAAAAAGAAAAAAATAAAAAAGAAAAAAAGAAAAAATAGAAATAAAAAGAAAAAAGAGAGAAAGAAAAAAGGAAAGGAAAAAAAAGAAAAAGGAAAAACAGAAAAAAAGGAATAAAAATAAAAAAATAGAAAAAAATAGAAATAAAAAGAAAAGAGAAAAAAAAGGAAATGAAAAAAGAAAAAATGAAAAAATGAAAAAAAGGGGAAAGAAACAGGAAAAAGAAAAAAAATATTTAAAAAAAGGAAAAAATAGAAAAAAGGAAAAAAAAGAAAAAAGAAAAAAATAGAAAAAAAGAAGAAAAAAAGAGGGAAAAAGAGACAAAAAGAAAAAAGAAAATAGAAAACCAGGGGAAACTGGTTACAAGATACCAAGAGGAGGAATCTTTGAGTATGTCAGTGGAGCCAACTTTTTTGGAGAGATCCTGGAATGGTTTGGGTTTGCCCTTGCCTGCTGCACCATTGAAAGTCTTGCATTTGCACTGTATAAACTTTTTATCTTGGGCTCTAAGGCAAAGCAACACCACCAGTGGTACCTTGAGAAATTTGAAGACTACCCAAAGGATAGAAAAATTCTGATTCCATTTGTGTATTAACAGATGCCTTGAATACCATCAGGTTCTGGTGATGCTGTTTTTGAAATGGTTACTGTTTGGAACAACTAACACTTCACAAGTGTTAGCCAGTTAACATACTCTGTTCACTAGTGACAAAGCCTTGGGCTGCTATTAGTTACTGCTTTTCTTCTTAATGGAACCCCCAAATCTGATGGACATGGTGAACAGGAATGAAAGTGCTTTTGCAACAACACAGCACCGTTGTGAATACTTAAGGCAAGATGACTGAATTCACATCATGGGAACTACTGTACAGGATTTCTGATGTTTCATTTTCAGCCTATAGAGTGTTTGGGTATTACCCATCTGATCTAGCCATGTCCTGAGGATTGTGCAGTGAGCCCAGTCACCCTTAGTGTATAATTTGGCTGGTGCATTTTGCCTCTTACTTGCCTGCATACACAAATGGGGTTGATTTGTCTTGCCTTCCTAATTTTCTTCCCCTTGCCCCCATTTCTAGGAGAACTGATGCAGACCAAAGACATTGAATTAATATAGTTGCTGTTAGGTGAGAAATGTTCTTCCTGCTCTCTGCACTCTTGCACAGATATGAACACTATATAGGTAAAATGTAATACTGTTTACACCAATAGCTGTAGTGGTAATTCTCCCAAATAACTGATTTAGTCATCTACCTCTAAAACTTCATAACTATCTCAAATAATATACAACATTTGTCTTTCTGTTCAGCACTATTTTTAGAGATATATTTTTTATTAAGGGTGCATTAATAGTGATAGACTGTCCTCCAAGGATTTTTACAGAATTTTCTTACTATGCAGTTTTGCAAAAGTCTTTCTTTTCCTGTTGATAACGGTCCAGTCAATCTTTATATTCAAAGTTTGGAATCTTTTAGTGCTTTCTTACTGTTTCATTAACGTTAGTTCTCACATTGCTATATTTTTTTTCCTGAAGGAATCCAGAGGGATTTTAAAGACATGGTAGAATCTCAAGTATACAGACTTCTGAGTTTTGGACACATCTATGTCCTTTGAATATTTGTGATATTAAAGAGTATTTTTTTAGAATTGCAGAAAAGTCAGGTTTTCTGCAGAAACCCTCAAGGAAAAAAATGAACTGCTGCAGATGTATTTTGGAAATCTCTTTGGAAATCAAAAACAAATTGATAATATAGCTTTACTAGGTGTTGAGTGTTCTGGTATGGTATTGTGTTAAGCTCTGTCCAGTGTTCAAAATTCTTTTTTTTTGCTATGACCTACACGGCTGTAGTAATCCATGTAATATGAGGGTGGAACTTTACTCTTCTAACTTTAAATATTTTCTTTTAAAAAGTATATTCAGGAAATGGGCAGTGAAAAAGGACTTTGCCACCCAAGATTTTTCTTAACAATGGTGTCTTCCTGCTTTCCTTCTTGTAATAGTTATACAGTACTCAGTGCACTGAAGTCTTGGCTATCATTAAGGATCATTCAGTGATACAGAGAACCATAATACACTTTATCATTATTGACTGAAATAGCCAAAGGATAGAGGGGAGAGAAGCTGTCACTCATACCATGATGATATCTTATCCTACAGCTAAGCCTTTGGACTGCCAGTTGCTCCTCACAGAGATGACCAGTTACTGCCTCAGTAGACACCCAGGAAACACCACAGAACAGGTTGGGAGAGGCACTTTACATAATTAATCACCTAGCATTACCCTTTCCTCACAAAGAGGTACCACCCATAGTAAAACATTACAAAAGTATGAATTCCGCACTGCCACGGGTGCCAGAATCAGAGCAAGCCTTAGTGATGGTAAAAAATTGAAATACGGGTCTTTGGGAGGGACCTCAGCCTCTAATAACTTGGGGTCGAGGGTATGCTTGTATCTCCACAGTTCACGGACCAAGATGGGTACCAGCAAGGGGGTAAGGCCATGGTTGGCCTCCTCCTCACAGTCACCGCTGTCATCGGTTATTGCCAGCCCTGGGTCTCCATCCAACCATGCCACAACATCGGGGTCACCCTCGTCAACATGACAGGACAAGAAGCGATGTGCCTGTCCCTGGCTAGTGCTAACGACCCCTTTACGACATGTCTGGTGGGGATCCTGGAAGATAACAAAGACTGGACTGTCTACTTGCTGCGAGTGCCCCTAGAGCCACAGGAATTAGATATCCTGGGAAGTGTAACAGCCACATCATGTGTAAGGTTCAATTACATGGGCAAAAACTAACCATGAAACAAATGGTCAATGTCACACTCGCTCCTTATTGCAATGCATCTTTTTGGTGTAATTATACAAAACTATAATAGTTCCTTGTGCCAGGAGCAGCTCTGCTCGGCTGTGGGATCGACTGTGGAACGGACGCCCCTAGGTGCACCCTGAGCATTTTCCTCGGAGGGGTCTCCACTCTCAGCCGCTCACCACGGGAGTAGACAAGGACCTCCTGAAGCCGCGGACAAATTATTTTAAGTGATATTTTCTTGTGGTATGAATGAAAAGTGCAAGAGGCCTCTTTGTGTGAGTGTGTGATTGCGCTGTGTGAGTGAGAAGCAGCATCGCGGCGAAGCACCATCCCTAGTGCTTAGTGACTTGTTGATTTATGTAAATTCTAGTAGGCACGCTACTTTACAATCATAATTTGTATGTGATTTTTGCCCTGTTGGTTATTGTAATGTTTGCAGTGTTTGATAGAAAATATATAGAAAGCATTTGGTTGATTGTAAGTAAAAAGGGGGAATTGTGGGAAAGGAATTCGCAGGTGGCTTTGCGCTGTTTCCCACCTCCTTGTATTAGAGATAATGAGGAAACAAGCTAGAGAGAGGTGCATGGAGAAGCTACACCAATTATAAGTTGTTATCGGCGCATGCTGTAGTTAGTTGCCTATATATACTCTGTGAGAACCTGCAATAAAGGAGGACAATTATACTCACATCGAGGTTGCATCGTTACTCGGGTCCGTTTCCCTTTCCGACAGTGTAGGACTCCATACAGCAACTTTCCATCTCCAATGCTTTCCCACAATACGACAGGACCCATCAGTGAACAGGGCATATCTCTTCTCATTTTCTGGTAGCTTCTTGTACAGTGGGGCTTCTTCAGCACGGACCACCTCCTCCTCTGATGACATTCCAAAGTATTTGCCTTCCGGCCAGTCCATAATCACTTCCAAGATTCCCGGACGACTGGGGTTTCCTATTCGAGCCCGCTGAGTAATCAGTGCAACCCACTTGCTCCATGTAGCATCAGTTGCATGATGTGTAGAGGGGACCCTTCCTTTGAACATCCAGCCCAGTACTGGCAGTCGGGGTGTCAGGAGGAGCTGTGCTTCAGTACCGACCACTTCCGAAGCAGATCGAACTCCTCCATATGCTGCCAATATCTCCTTTTCAGTTGGAGTGTAGCGGGCCTCGGATCCTCTGTATCCCCGACTCCAAAACCCTAGGGGTCGACCTCGAGTTTCCCCAGGTTCTTTCTGCCAGAGGCTCCAGGTGGGACCATTCTCCCCGGCTGCGGTGTAGAGCACATTCTTTACATCTGGTCCTGTTCGGACTGGCCCAAGGGCTACTGCATGAACTATTTCCTGCTTAATTTGTTCAAAAGCTTGTCGTTGCTCAGGGCCCCATTCAAAATCATTCTTCTTACGGGTTACTTGGAAGAGTGGGTTTAAATCAGACTGTAATTTGGAATGTGCATTCTCCAAAGTATTCTCTTTCAGTTGGTGGACCCTGGTTCGTTCAGGTGGGGAGGAAAATAATCTCTCTTCAAGGTGATGGACCTTTTCAGAAAGTTTCTCCAAAGTATTCTCTTTAGTTGATGGACGCTTTCAGAAAGTTTCTCCACAGCCGAGACGCAGGCCTGTAGGGAAGAGGAGAGACTTTCTTCGTACTGCCAGAGTTGTTTAGCCACTTCACCCACTGTGGGTGCCTCATCCTCTTTCCAGGCCATTATTGCCAATGAGCTGGCATATGATGATGTTGCACTCCATACAAGCTTCCGCCACTTGGGTCATGTACACTTGACTTCTGGATCTGTGGGTACTTGTCCATTGTCTGGGTCCTGATAAATCACCTCCCGTACGGCTAATTCCCTCAGGTACTGGATTCCCTTCTCCATAGTGGTCCACTTGCCTGGCAGACATACAAGTTCTTCCTTGTAGGGATACCTTTCCCTTACAGCTGACAGGAGACGCCTCCAGAGGCTGTGGGATCGTGCTCCATCTCCAATTGCTTTGTCAGTGCCTGCATCTCTAGCAAGGGATCCCAGCCGCCTGGTTTCCCTGCCCTCTAATTCCACACAATTGGCTCCGGTATCCCAGCACTGGAGCAGCCAGGTGACAAGCTGCTCACCTATGCAGCGACCAAAATCTTTTCGCACATCTCGTAGCTCACGCTGGTATAGGTTTCAGGTAACTACTGTTGATTTTTCAACATCCCCATCTTCATCCTCCTGCATCCCTGATGGCCCAGCCTCGTCTTCTCCATACCTACACGTAGCAGAAGACTCTCTGCGTTCTAAACGACCTGAGTCTCTATACCATTTTTTCACCTTGTCTACAGGGGCAACTTGTACTGCTACGGCTCGCTTCTCTGGCCCAGCCACAGGGTCTGCTACAACGGTTGGAACACCCTATGCACAGGAGCTGGAGCGGCTGCAGCAGCTGGAGCTGGAGCTGCAGGAGCTGGAGCGGCTGCAGGAGCAGGAGCTGGAGCTGCAGGAGCTGGAGCTGGAGCTGCAGGAGCTGGAGCTGGAGCGGCTGCAGGAGCAGGAGCTGGAGTGGCTGCAGGAGCAGGAGCTGGGGCGGCTGCAGGGTCTGTCACTCGGTTCATATTAGCATCAATTGCAGCTCGATAGGCATAGGCCAGGCCCCAACATGCTACAGTGAGTTGTGTCATTTTGGAACTGCCAGAGTCATGACACTCTTTTTGCAAGCATTCTACCAGTTTTTTAGGATTTTGCAGTTGTTCAGGGGTGAATCTACAAAACATCGGAGGTGCCCACTGCTCTAGCCACCTGCCCATATCCTCCCACACTCCCTGCCACTCACAACTAGCCCGCCTCAGGACAGATCTCTGCATGAGATTCCTAAGTAGTTGTTTAACCTTAAACAAAACCTGAAGCGCATTCAAGAGACATAACAACAAGAACATGCTGGTCTCGGTGTCTCAAGGATATTCAACATCTTGGAGAGCTATCGTAACTAGCTTGGGGGATAAGAGGGTGCTGAAGGAGAAAGGGAGAGTGAACAAGTAAGGAAAAATATCTTTCCCTGTCCCCTTCACAGACTGGCTCCCTGATGAAAAAAGGCAGTAGGTGTAATTGTTAATAGT
>NW_023308463.1:0-5455 GCF_011077185.1 Oxyura jamaicensis
TCCTGGGTCTGTCCCCTCCCAGCTCTTGCTGCACCCCCAGCCTGCCCACTGGCAGGACAGAGTGAGAAGCTGAAAAGTCCTTGGCTTAGTATAAGCAGTGCTCTGCAGCAATTAAAACATCAGCATGTTATCAGCACTCTTCTCATCCTAATCCAAAACATAGCACCCTACCAGGTACTAGGAGGGAAAATAACTGTCCTAACTGAAACCAGGACAGCAGTCGATCTAGAGTGGTAGCTGCAAAATGCAACCCCCATACAGGAAGATTTGTGGAGTTATGGGGGGAATGTGCAGTTGCAGAAGCCAAAGGGAAGGATATGGCAGGTTCTGAAACGTAATCAATGGATTGAGAAAACCAAGGTTCAAAAGAACCCTTTGGTCCATGGCCTTACGGTGTATACAGATGCAGGAAAGCGCTTGTGGCGGGCAGCCTGTGTCTGGCGAGAAAAGGGTCGGTGGTGTAATCATGTTATAGAAGGACAGGCCCAAGACTCTCTACAAACCTTAGAACTGACTGTGGTGGCTTGGGCTTTGAATAATTGGCTGAATAGTTCGTTGAATGTTGTGACATTAATTATATGTCGCTGGAATAGTGCCACGCCTAGAAGATGCCCTGCTTAGGGAGACAACTAACCCTTGATTAGGGGGGCTATTCATCCAATTAAGGTCCACACTCTCGCAGCAAACTAAGGCCTGTTGTGTATACATGTGCGAAGTTGTTGCCGGAAAGGGAAACGGACCCGAGTAACGATGCAACCTCAATGCGAGTATAATCATCCTACTTTATTGCAGGTTCTCACAGAGTATATATAGGCAACTGTACTGGGTCTGGCTACCACAACGGTGCACCTACGGCAATATCGCACCAACCGAGACTCTCTTCAAGGTGCTGGATGATGTTAAACAGTGTTTGGTAGGAGTAAGCTAGGACCCAGCACAATGCCGCAAGCTGTCGTTCTCCGGCATTGTCAGGGTCAGGGCTTACGACTCTCAAACATTCTATCAGGTTTTTAGGATTTTGCACTTGTTCAGGAGTGAAGTTCAAAACTATTGGGGGAGACACCCGTGACAGGTACCTGCCTATATCCTCCCACACACCTTGCCACCTGCCACAAGGCTGTTTCAGGACAGATTGCTGGGTAAGCTTTCTAAACAATCAACTAATCTTAGAGAGAAGAGGAGACCCGTTATGCAGAATTAGAAATAGCAATATATGGGTTACACATGGATATTCAAAATACTCAAAAACTGTTGTAATTAGCCCACTGTGAAAGAAGGAGAAGGTACCATTCCTGATATTATTCATAAACTGACTTCCAGATGAGGAAAGGAAGGCTGTGTAATTCTGAATATTCTCTAAAAGATAGTTTCCATGAGACCCAAATGATAACAGTGCACAGCCTGAATGCCAGATTAAACTCAAGGCCAGTGCTTGGCAGCACAGCGAGTTTAAGAAAACAAACACAGATTGTAGCACATTCTCGGATCGGATATAGAGGAGAAAGGAGAATATGACTCGGATTGCATGACACATGATCAAACAAGCCAATATTAACAGGACACTGAACATGGTGACTAGCAAGTAAGTGTGTTAGTTGTAAGAGTTTAATCAAATCTATTGTTATCTCAACCCTTCGTGCCCCACGTTGGGCGCCAAAAAGGACTGTTGTGGTTTTACCGTGCTAGGCAGTTGAACACCACAACCGCTCTCTCACTCCCCCTCCTCAGATGAGGAGGGGAAGGAGTAAAGGAAAGAACAACTTGAGATAAGGATGATTTAATTAAAGAGGGAAATATATATATATATATATATAAAATTAAGGAAATATTATTATTAATTAAACAATTCAACTAAAGGGAAAAAAAAAGGGAAAGGGGAAGAGGAAGGGGGAAAGGGAATAACTAAACAAAACAAGTAAAGGCTATGTGGAAATGCAGAGGAAAGAAATTACTCTCTACTTCCCACAAATGAGCGATGCTTGACCGCGTCCTTGAAGCAGGGCCTCAACGCACGTAGCCGGTGTTCGGGAGGAGGACAGACGTTTTCGCAACGAGAGCCCACCCCTCCC
Organism: Oxyura jamaicensis; assembly: GCF_011077185.1. Classification (NCBI taxonomy): domain Eukaryota; kingdom Metazoa; phylum Chordata; class Aves; order Anseriformes; family Anatidae; genus Oxyura; species Oxyura jamaicensis. The sequence goes on from NW_023308463.1 coordinate 2,070, forward strand.
CTCTTCTTCCTTTTTCCACCTTTTATTGCTGAGTGTGACATCATATGGTATGGAATATCCCTTTGGTTGGTTTAGGTCAGCTGCCCTGCTGATGTTTCTTTCTCACTTTTTGCCCACCCCCTAGGAGGGTCAGAGAGAGTCCTGATGCTGTGCCAGCACTTCTCAGCAGCAGACACAACACTGGTGTGATACCACTGCTGTTCTAGCTACAAGTGCAGAGCGCAGCACTGTATGGGCTGCTGCAGGGAAAGTTAACATCCCAGCCAGACCCAGTACAACAACTAACTACAGCACGCGCCGATAACAACTTATAATTGGTCTAGCTTCTCCATGCACTTGTCTCTAGCTTGTTTCCTCATTATCTCTAATACAAGGACGTGGGAAACAGCGCAAAGCCACCTGTGAATTCCTTTCCCACAATTCCCCCTTTTTATTTACAATCAACCAAAAGCTTTCTATATATTTTTCTAACAAGCACTGCAAACATTACAATAAGCAACAGGGTGAAAATCATATACAGATTATGATTGTAAAGTAGCGTGCCTACTAGAATCTACATCAATCAACAAGCCACTAAGCACTAGGGATGGTGCTTCGCCGCGATGCTACTTTTCACTCACACAGCACAATCAAACAATCATGCAAAGAGGCCTCTTTCACTTTTCATTCATACCACAAGAAAATATCACTTAAGGTAATTTGTCCGCGGCTTCAAGAGGTCCTTGTCTACTCCCGTGGTGAGCGGCTGAGAGTGGAGACCCCTCCGAGGAAAATGCTCGGGGTGCACCTAGAGGCGTCCGTTCCACAGTCGATCCCACAGCCGAGCAGAGCTGCTCCTGGCACAAGAAACGATGCTATTATAGTTTTGTATAATTACACCAAAGAGATGCATTGCGATAAGGAGCGAGTGTGACACTGACAATTTGTTTCATGGTTTGGTTTTTGCCCATGTAATTGAACCTTACACATGCTGTGGCTGTTACACTTCCCAGGATATCTAATTCTTGTGGCTCTAGGGGCGCTCGCAGCAAGTAGACAGTCCAATCTTTGTTATCTGCCAGGATCCCCACCAGACATGTCGTAAAGGGGTCGTTAGCACTAGCCAGGGACAGGCACATCACTTCTTGTCCTGTCATCTTGGCGAGGGTGACCCCAATGTTGTGGCATGGTTGGATGGAGATCCAGGGCTGGCAATAACCGATGACAGCGGCGATTGTGAGGAGGAGGCCAACCATGGCCTTACCCCCTTGCTGGTACCCATCTTGGTCCGTGACCTGTGGAGACACAAGCATACCCTCGACCCCAAGTTATTAGAGGCTGGGGTCCCTCCCAAAGACCTGTATTTCAATTTGTTACCATCACTAAGGCCTGCTCTGATTGTGGCACCCGTGGCAGTGCGGAATTCATACTTTTGTAATGTTTTACTATGGGTGGTACCTCTTGGTGAGGAAAGGGTAATGCTAAGGTGATTAATTACGTAAAGTGCCTTTCCCGACCTGTTCTGTGGTGTTTCCTGGGTGTCTACTGAGGCAGTAACTGGTCACTTCTGTGAGAAGCAACTGGCAGTCCAAAGGCTTAGCTGTAGGATAAGTTATCATCATGGTATGAGTGACAGCTTCTCTCCCCTCTATCCTTTGGCTATTTCAGTCAATAATGATAGAGTGTATTATGTTTCTCTGTATCATTGAATAAATCCTTAATGATAGCCAAGACTTCAGTGCACTAAGTACTGTATCACTGTTACAAGAAGGAAAGCAGGAAGACGCCATTGTTAAGAAAAATCTTGGGTGGCAAAGTCCTTTTTCACTGCCCATTTCCTGAATGTACTTTTTAAAAGAAAGTATTTAAAATTAGAAAAGTAAAGTTCCACCCTCATATTACATGGATTACTACAGCCGTGTAGGTCATAGCAAAAAAAGAATTTTGAACACTGGACAAAGCTTAACACAATACCATACCAGAACACTCAACACCTAGTAAAGTTATATTATCAATTTGTTTTTGATTTCCAAATAGATTTCCAAAATACATCTGCAGCAGTTCATTTTTTCCTTGAGGGTTTCTGCAGAAAACCTGACTTTTCTGGAATTCTAAAAAAATACTCTTTAATATCACAAATATTCAAAAGACATAGACGTGCCCAAACTCAGAAGTCTGTATACTTGAGATTCTACCATGTCTTTAAAATCCCTCTGGATTCCTTCAGGAAAAGATATAGCAATGTGAGAACTAACATTAATGAAACAGTAAGTAAAAAGATTCCAAACTTTGAATATAAAGATTGACTAGACCGTTATCAACAGGAAAAGAAAGACTTTTTCAAAAGTGCATAGTAAGAGAATTCTGTAAAAATCCTTGGAGAACAGTCTATCACTATTAATGCACCCTTAATAAAAAATATATCTCTAAAAATAGTGCTGAACACAAAAACAAATGTATATTATTTGAGATAGTTATGAAGTTTTAGAGGTAGATGACTAATTCAGTTATTTGGGAGAATTACCACTACAGCTACTGGTGTAAACAGTATTACATTTTACCTATATAGTGTTCATATCTGTGCAAGAGTGCAGAGAGCAGGAAGAACATTTCTCACCTAACAGCAACTATATTAATTCAATATCTTTGGTCTACATCAATTCTCCTAGAAATGGGGGCAAGGGGAAGAAAATTAGGAAGGCAAGACAAATCAACCCCATTTGTGTATGCAGGCAAGTAAGAGGCAAAATGCACCAGCCAAATTATACACTAAGGGTGGCTGGGCTCACTGCACAATCCTCAGGACATGGCTAGATCAGATGGGTAATACCCAAACACTCTATAGGCTGAAAATGAAACATCAGAAATCCTGTACAGTAGTTTCCACGATGTGAATTGAGTCATCTTGCCTTAAGTATTCACAACGATGCTGTGTTGTTGCAAAAGCACTTTTGTTCCTGTTCACCATGTCCATCAGATCTGGGGGTTCCATTAAGAAGAAAAGCAGTAACTAATAGCAGCGCAAGGCTTTGTCACTAGTGAACAGAGTATGTTAACTGGCTAACACTTGTGAAGTGTTAGTTGTTCCAAACTGTAACCATTTCAAAAACAGCGTCACCACCAGAACCTGATGGTATTCAAGGCATCTGTTAATACACAAATGGAATCAGAATTTTTCTATCCTTTGGGTAGTCTTCAAATTTCTCAAGGTACCACTGGTGGTGTTGCTTTGCCCGAGAGCCCAAGATAAAAAGTGTACACAATGAAAATGCAAGGCTTTTGATGGTGCAGCAGGCAAGGGCAAACCCAAACCATTCCAGGATCTCTCCAAAAAAGTTGGTTCCACTGACATACTCAAACAGTCCTCCTCTTGGTATATTGTAACCAGTTTCCCCTGGTTTTCTCTT
>NW_023308463.1:5555-8216 GCF_011077185.1 Oxyura jamaicensis
CATTTTTTCTATTTTTTTCTTTTCTATTTTTTCTTTTTTCTTTTTTCTTTTTTCATTTTTTTCTATTTTTTTCTTTTTTTTCCTTTTTTCTTTGTTTCCTTTTTTTCTTTCCTTTTTTTTCTTTCTTTCTTTTTTTCTCTTCTTTTATTTCTATTTTTTTCCTTTTTCCCTTTTTTTCCGTTTTCTTTTTTTTCTTTTTTTTCCCTTTTTGTTTCCTTTTTTCCTTCTTTTCCTTTTTCCTTTCTTTTTCTTTCTTTTTTTATTTTTTTTCCTTTTTTCTATTTTTTTTCTTTTCTTATTTTCTTTTTGTCTCTTTTTTGTCTTTTTTTTATTTATTTCTCTATTTTTTTGTCCTTTTTTTTTTTTTGGTAGAAACCATAAGGAGTTATCACAAATCTGGGGTAGGAGGTCTGAAGCCGTGGCCGGGCTGCCATCGGCAGCACCAGCAGACAGACTGGTGGGCTGGGGGGGGGGGGGTGGCCCGGGGGTAGCAACAGTGGCACAGCCGCTCGGTTCGGTGGACGCAGCGGAGCGAAGCAGAGAGGGAGGCTCGGGGCCGACCCGGGGGTGGGGGTTGGTGGCGGGGGGGCAGCAGCAGCGGCGGAGCCGAGGGCAGAGGTCGGCACGCCTCTCCTCCCTCTCCTGTGGGTGGTGCAGGACATCCCCCCTGGGTGTCCTGGGGTGTTACTTCCGCAAGCGGCTCAGATCTCTGCTTTGACCTGGCCCCGCCAACTTCCGTCTTTTCCGCGCCCGATGGTGGGTCCGGCGGGACTTCCGCATGATTTAGAGGGGCATCCCCAGAGTTCTCACCCACAATGAGCGTTAAAAGTCAGTAACAGTTCTGCAAGGGCTGCCGCTCCTAGTGTTGACATCTGGGCCGCGGCGCAGGCAACCTCCTTCTCCGCCTCCATAGCCTTTAGTGTCTCTAATACCGTTCATCCCAACTCACAGACAGTTTTCACCTCCTTTTCATCTTTTGAGTCCCCTTTTATAGTCCTTTCCCACATGGTATTCCCGAACTCCCGCCATTCCGTAACAGGGAACAGCAAGGCAGTCTCTCTAAAATGTCCCCATCATTGTCCCAACTTGATCAATTTGATCAGTTTCTTTCCGTTGTCTCCCTACCTCTCTTAGAGAGTATTCCAGTGAGCAACAATGCAGCAGCCTCCACTTCCATGGCTGTGCTTCCTCTGAGAGGTAGGGAGCGACCCTGACCCATGTCTGCCATGCAGCACCCTCTCAGCCGTTTAATTTCCCGTTGTCTCGCTACCTCTCTTAGAGAGTATTCCAGTGAGCAACAATGCAGCAGCCTCCAGTTCCGTGGCTGTGCTTCCCCTGAGAGGTAGGGAGCGACCCTGACCCGTGTCTGCCAAGTGGCACCCTCTCAGCCGTTTATTTTCCCAATCCCTCCTCCTCTAGCTGCTTACCGCAGTCTCGGAGACTCAGTCGCGCTGGACTGTCTGGTGCGTAACCATCCTCTGCTACCAGATGTTGCCGGAAAGGGAAACGGACCCGAGTAACGATGCAACCTCGATGCGAGTATAATCGTCCTCCTTTATTGCAGGTTCTCACAGAGTATATATAGGCAACTAACTACAGCACGTGCCGATAACAACTTATAATTGGTCTAGCTTCTCCGTGCACTTGTCTCTAGCTTGTTTCCTCATTATCTTTAATACAAGGACGTAGGAAACAGCACAAAGCCACCTGCAAATTCCTTTCCCACATGAAGTCACCAGTGGAGTATCGGTTTGGGGCAGGGTAATCAGTTGGCTGACAGCCTGGTCAGTCCAGTGTGCCATGCACCCCCAATGGACAAATTTCAACAGGCTAGACGAAGTCATGATACCTTACACCAGAATGCCAAAGGCCTAAGGAGGCAATTTGAGCTGACAGAAAGCGAAGATCGATCTATAGTTCAGGCTTGTCCAAAATGTGGGAACAGGACAAGGAGTTAACCCAAAAGGATTAAAGGCACTAGAGTTGTGGCAAATGGATGTCACACATGTTCCCGAATTTGGTAGACTAAAATATGTGCATGTAACAGTTGACACCTTTTCAAAAATGATATGGGCAACCGCGTTGCCGGGTGAAAAAGCGCATCATGTGTATAAACATCTACTCGCTTGTTTCGCAGTGTTGGGGTCCCTGAGCAGATTAAGACAGATAACGGGCCTGCAAATATTAGTCAGAAAGTCAGAAAGTCAGGGGTGTCAAACACGTGACAGGGATTCTACACTCACCGACAGGGCAGGGACTCGTAGAGCGTACTCATCAAGTCCTAAAGGACTATCTGAATAAGCAAAGGGGAGTGGAAACTGAGGCACAGCAAAGACTGTACCGAGCACTGTTTACCTTGAATTATCTGTGTCTGATGGGTGATTGAGAAAAACCACCCGTGATGATACACCACCAGAATCTCAAGTTCAATAGAACAACTACCCTACCACAGTTTAAAGTGATGTACAGGGATCCGGCCACCGGGATCTGGGAGGGGCCTGGTTCGGCCATTTTTAATGGTCAAGGGTATATGTGTGTCTCCTCAGATTGCGGACTGCTGTGGGTGCCTAGCCGAGCGGTGAAGCCCGTGCTGGGTCGCCAGGATCAGTCTGGCAATCAAGATGATCAGAGTTCTGATTCTGGAGACAGTAATCCCAACAA
>NW_023308463.1:8316-14526 GCF_011077185.1 Oxyura jamaicensis
ATCACATTGAGGTTAGGGAAGATATGTAGGTCACCTAGGCAAATAAGATGGGGCAGTCTGCTTCTTGCTTATCACTTATATTCACAAAAAATAAAATAAAATAAAATAAAATAAAATAAAATAAAATAAAATAAAATAAAATAAAATAAAATAAAATAAAATAAAATAAAGTAAAATAAAATGAATACAGGTCTTTGGGAGGGACCCCAGCCTCTAATAACTTGGGGTCGAGGGTATGCTTGTGTCTCCACAGGTCACGGACCAAGGTGGGTACCAGCACGAGGCTAAGGCCATGGTTGGCCTCCTCCTCACAATCGCCGCTGTCATCGGTTATTGCCAGCCCTGGGTCTCCATCCAACCATGCCACAACATCTGGGTCACCCTTGCCAACATGACAGGACAAGAAGCGATGTGCCTGTCCCTGGCTAGTGCTAACGGCCCATTTACAACATGTCTGGTGGGGATCCTGGCAGATAACAAAGACTGGACTGTCTACTTGCCGCGAGCGCCCCTAGAGCCACAGGAATTAGATATCCTGGGAAGTGTAACAGCCACATCATGTGTTCGCAATGCATCTCTTTGGTGTAATTATACAAAACTATAATAGCATCATTCCTTGCGCCAGGAGCCACTCTGCTCGGCTGTGGGATCGACTGTGGAACGGACACCCCCAGGTGCACCCCGAGCATTTTCCTCGGAGGAGTCTCCACTCTCAGCTGCTCACCACGGGAGTCGACAAGGACCTCCTGAAGCCGTGGACAAATTATCTTAAGTGATATTTTCTTGTGGTATGAATGAAAAGTGAAAGAGGCCTCTTTGCATGATTGTTTGATTGTGCTGTGTGAGTGAAAAGTAGCATCGCGGCGAAGCACCATCCCTAGTGCTTAGTGGCTTGTTGATTGATGTAGATTCTAGTAGGCACGCTACTTTACAATCATAATTTTACATGTGATTTTCACCCTGTTGCTTATTGTAATGTTTGCAGTGTATGATAGGAAAATATATAGAAAGTATTAGGTTGGTTGTAAATAAAAAGGGGGAACTGGGGGAAAGGAATTCACAGGTGGCTTTGCGCTGTTTCCCACGTCCTTGTATTAAAGATAATGAGGAAACAAGCTAAAGACAAGTGCATGGAGAAGCTAGACCAATTATAAGTTGTTATCGGCGCGTGCTGTAGTTAGTTGCCTATATATATAGTCTGTGAGAACCTGCAATAAAGGAGGACGATTATACTCGCATCGAGGTTGCATTGTTACTCGGGTCCGTCTCCTTTTCCGACAAGACATCAGGAGGAGGTTCTTCACCGAGAGAGTGGTCGCACACTGGAAAAGGCTCCCCAGTGAAGTAGTCACTGCACCAAATCTATTGGAATTTAAGAAGCACTTAGTCACATGGTCTAAACTTTTGGGTAGACCTGTGTGATGCCAGGAATTGGAATTGATGATCCTTATGGGTCCCTTCCAACTTGGGATATTCTATGATTCTATGATTCTATGAACATCAGGAAGAGGTTCTTCACTGAGAGGGTTGTCGCGCACTGGAACAGGCTCCCCAGGGAAGTAGTCATGGCACCAAGCCTGTCGGAGTTTAAGAAGCGTTTGGACTGTCACTTAGTCATATGGTCTGAATTTTTGGGTAGATGTGTCGTGCCAGGAGTTGGACTTGATGATCCTTATGAGTCCATTCCAACTCAGGATATTCTATGATTTATGATTCTATCATTTCAGGCATGTGTAGTGTTGCACTGAATCCTGGGTTTTCAGAGTAGGGTGTAGCTGCATTACCTGAGCATTCCCTAGGCTTCCAACCTTAGATGCTATCGCACTGGGGAAACCTGGTGTGCTGATTCTAAGGAACATTACAGTGCGTAGAGTGGAGTGGAGACACCACGGCTAGGCTCTGTGACCAGGTGGGGACTCAATTGTTCTTGTGCACACCAAGACCTATAAGTTGCACTTTTACTACCCTGAGCCAACAACCTGTCATGTTGCAACAAAATGCTGTACTCTAGTGTACTTTTGCTCATTATAATATCATTATAATACCAAAATACACCTCCATCCCAAAAGCTACCTGCTTCCAAGGTGTGACCACCCCTCACTGAGCATGCACTCTGAATTTCTCAGAGCCTATTCATTTAAATGGAGACGGGAAAATTTTAACCACTTATAACTAAGATATGCTTCACTAGAGTCACTCAAGCTCCACCTAAAAGATAGAAAATAATATAAATTGGCCTAAGAGAGAGGGGATGTTAGGGAAGATACCATTGTCAGGGAGATACCATCACAAGGGAATATACCATCCTGAGGACCTCCTGACTTCTGGGATCAGTCGACAGGCTGAGCCTCTCTTCCCCTTTGCTGTGGTTTAACCCGGCCAGCAGCTAAACACCACACAGCTGTTTGCTCACACTCCCCACTCCCTCTATGGAGGCCAAGATAATCCACTGTTAGTCCTCACTCACCATTAGACTTTCGCACTGGCCATATGGGACTATTAAAAGGTGAATGAGTCTTGCTGATCACTCCTTGGTTCTCCAGTTGACGAATTAGCTTATGGATGGGAATCAAGGAGTCTCGGTTGGTGCGATATTGCCGCCAGTGCACAGTTGTGGTAGCAATTGGCACTTGTTGTTCTTTGACCCTCAGCAGCCCCACAATAGAAGGGTCCTCTGAAAGACCGGGCAAGGTAGACAACTGTTTAATGCCTTCTGTCTCTAAGGCAGCTATGCCAAAAGCCCAGTGGAACCCTTTTGGGTCCTTCAAAAATCCTCTCTTGAGATCCTCTCTTCCTTGTCATGTTGCTTATCACTGCTGGGGGTTGGTACAAGGTTATTATTTTGCTGTACTGTGTAACACTGGCTTACGATTTGATAAAGTTACCGGCCATGAGACTAACCTGGTATTTGTACTCAGCACTGTCATAACCTCCATACTTTGGGAACCCTACCTCAGAAACTATTAATAATTACACTTTTAATGCTTTTTCTTCAGGGAGCCAATCTATGCAGGGGTCAGGGGAAGATGTTTTTTCCCATTTGTTCACTCTCCCTTTCTTCTCCTCCAGGAGAGTTATGGTAGCTTTCCAAAAGTTCGAATATCCTTGGGATGTTCAGACCAGCATGTTCTCATTGTTATGTCTCCTGAATGTGTTTCAGGTTCTGTCTAAGGTTAAACAAATACTTAAGAGTGTCATCCAGAGATGTGTCCTGAGGCAGGATAGTTATGAGTGGCAGGGAGAGTGGGAGGGTATGGGCAGGCATCTAGAGCAGTGGGCACCTCCAGTGCTTTGGAAATTTACCCCTGAACAATTGAAAAATCCTAAAAAACTGGTGGAGTGCTTGAAAAAGGTGTGTCATCATCCTGGCAGTACCAGACATACAGAAACCACTGCAACGTGCTGGGGCTTGGCCTATGCCTACCGAGCTGCACTCAATTCCAGTATAACGCCAGTGACAGACCCGGCGGCCACTTCAACCTCTGAGACAGACCCAGCAGTCACTCCAAGCCCTAAAACAGGCCCCAAGGCTGAGCCAGGAAAACAAACTGTACCAGTGTCGGTTGCACCTGTAACCAAGGTGAAGAAATGGTACAGAGTCAGGTCGTTTAGAATGCAGAGAGTCTTCTGCTAGGTCTAGGTGTAGAGAAGACGAGGTCGGGCTATCAGAGGAGCAGGAGGATGAAGATGAAGATGTCACAAAAACAGCAGTATCTAGCTGAAACCTAAACGAGCGTGAGCTACGAGATGTGCGAAAAGATTTCAGTCGCTGTATAGGCGAGCAGCTTGTCACCTGGCTGCTCCGGTGCTGGGACACTGGAGCCAATAGTGTGGAATTAGAGGGCGGGGAAGCCAGGCGGCTGGGATCCCTTGCTAGAGATGCAGGCATTGACAAAGCAATTGGAGATGGAGCACGATCTCACAGCCTCTGGAGGCGTCTCCTATCAGCTGTGAGGGAAAGGTATCCCTACAAGGAAGAAGTTGTATGTCTTCCAGGCAAATGGACCACTATGGAGAAGGGAATCCAGTACCTGAGGGAATTAGCCATACGGGAGGAGATTTATGAGGACCTAGACAACGAACAAATATCCACAGATCCAGATGACGTCGGGTGTACACGACCCATGTGGCAGAAGATTGTACGAAGTGCACCATCATCATATGCCAGCTCATTGGCAATAATGGCCTGGAAAGAGGATGAGGCACCCACAGTGGGTGATGTGGCTAAACAACTCCGGCAGTATGAAGAAAGCCTCTCCTCTTCTTCCCTACAGGCCTGTGTCTCGGCTGTGGAGAAACTTTCTGAAAGCGTCCATCAACCAAAAGAGAATACTTTGGAGAAACTTTCTGAAAAGGTCCAGCACCTTGAAGAGAGATTATTTTCCTCCCCACCTGAACGAACCAGTGTCTCAGCTATTAGGGGTAAGTGCCATTCTGTGCAAGGAAGACGATACGGGGGGTACACACCCCGTGCCACCCTGTGGTTTTACCTACGTGACCATGGAGAGGACATGAGAAAATGGGATGGAAAATCTACCTCAACCCTAGAGGCCCGGATACATGAGTTGCAAGGAAAAACAAGCAGGAAAAAGGGGTTCTCTGAGAAACTTGCTGCTACAACATCCAGTGGGCAATCCTCCAGACACAGAAACGAAGATTCTGACAAGGATTAGAGGGGCCCTGCCTCCAGCCAGGGGGAGGAAAGGGATGTGATAAATGATTGAGTCCCAAATAGGATTTTTGTGATTTATTAAGCGAATAGAGGCAAGCAAACAGCACTGGGTGCACCGGGAGTCTCTGCTCTACCAGGACGCACACCTGTTACATCAGGTGGTTGATTTTTATGCTCCTAGACTAATACATATTCATCACTATTCCTAGAAAAGGCAGGATTATTATAATTAGTTCCCGGAATCCAAACCCTCTCCGGACGCATGCGTATCAGTCTCTGGTGGTCTTTCTGGGGGTCTCTTGTGCTGAAGGCTCGTAGTCTTCCTCCCAGGCTTTGTCCTTCGGTCGTCCTTCAACTCCCCCTTTCTCCTTATTTGGTGGATCTCTTTGCTGGTTATCAGAGGCTTGCGCAGCGTCCCATGCAAAAGTCAGCAGTTTCCTAAAAAAAACTCCTTGGTCCTCTTATCTCCCAGACTAGAGTCTCAATGTTTGCCCTTCAAACCCTCTATTTACACAAATTGCTGGACCCTTCCTTTGCATGATACAAGAACTATGTACACTAATCACTCTGTTTTTCTTAAATAGGAGTTTATATTTAATCATGCGGCCCTAGCATTGTTCCATACTGACACGAATCAAATAAACACATTTCACAGGGACAATCGAGTTTACTGGACTGTGTGGATTCAATGGCCTGGCATGTCAGACGCACAGAAGTATAAGGCTTTAGTAGACACCGGTGCACAATGTACTCTAATGCCATCAAGCTATAAAGGGCCAGAGCCCATCAGTATTTATGGAATGGCGGGGGGATCCCAGCAGTTAACTGTATTGGAGGCTGAAGTGAGTCTAACTGGGAATTAATGGCAAAAGCACCATATTGTGACTGGCCCGGATGCTCCGTGCGTCCTTGGCATAGTTTATCTTAGAAAAGGATATTTCAAGGACCCAAAAGGGTTCCACTGGGCTTTTGGCATAGCTGCCTTAGAGACAGAGGGCATTGAACAGTTGTCTGCCTTGCCCGGTCTCTCAGAGGACCCTTCTATTCTGGGGTTGCTGAGGGTCAAAGAACAACAAGTGCCAATCGCTACCCCAGCTGAGACTCCCTGATTCCCGTCCATAATCTAATTCATCAACTGGAGAGGCAAGGCGTGATCAGCAAGGCTCATTCACCCTTTAATAGTCCCATATGGCCAGTGCGAAAGTCTAATGGTGAGTGGAGACTAACAGTGGACTACCGTGACCTGAACAAAGTCACACCACCACTGAGTGCTGCAGTGCCGGACATGCTAGAACTCCAGTACGAACTGGAATCAAAGGCAGTGTCCTGGTTTCAGTTAGGACAGTTATTTTTCCTCCTAGTAGCTGGTAGAGTGCTATGTTTTGGATTAGGATGAGAAGAGTGCTGATAACATGCTGATGTTTTAATTGCTGCAGAGCACTGCTTATACTAAGCCAAGGACTTTTCAGCTTCTCACTCTGTCCTGCCAGCGGGCAGGCTGGGGGTGCAGCAAGAGCTGGGAGGGGACAGACCCAGGA
>NW_023308464.1:0-349 GCF_011077185.1 Oxyura jamaicensis
AACTACAGCTCCCAGCACGCCTCGGGACGGAGCAGTCCAGCCAACCCTGGGGGGGGGGTGGGGGGCGGCCAAGCGCACACGTCGTGCCGCCACCGCCCTCGCAGCGCCCCCCCTCCTCCTTCCCCGCCCGCCGCCTCCCGCCGCTCCGCCGCCCTCTCCCCCAGCCCCCCGATAACCCCGGGCAGTGCAAACCCCGCCGCACGCCCGCTCCGCTCCGACGCGCCCCCGCCCCGCACAAGGGACGCTTCCGCAGAAGCCGCCTCGCCCTCGCCCCCGCCCGGCCCGGCCCCGACCACCAACCTCGTTGCAGCACCGCGCCTCGGCGGCCCGAGCCGAGCCGAGCCGAGCC
>NW_023308464.1:449-985 GCF_011077185.1 Oxyura jamaicensis
TTTTTTTTTTTTTCTCCCTTCTTTACAAAAACAAACAAACAAAAACGTCCGGGTATTCTTGGCGTGCGAAAAAACACCTCAAACAACGTCCTTCAGACACGATCTTCTTCTTTTATTCGCCGCTGCAAGGGCAGCTGTCCTGTCACTCAGGAGCACGTGACAGTAAACGAAGCATAACCTTTTATTCCCTATTCCCCAACACCGGATCGCCTCCCCTGTTTCCTCGTTGGCTGAGTACTTCAGGCTCAGCAGCTGCTCGACGCTCCTCTATACCATACGCGTACAAGTTGTCTTTTTTTTTTTTCAACCCTTTAATTTCTCCTCTCTTTATGTTTTGAGAACTTGTATTCTACAGTTCCCACGCTGCTCATCCTGTTCTTCCTCAAGCTTCTGCCTTATTTTGGAGCAGCGAGGCCGTCCACTGACCACTTACCTACATAGTCTCTCCTTATTGCGACTACACCGCCACCTTAGAATACAGAATATTAGTTCTCTACTGCAAAAACACAACTTAGCTTCTCACAACCCTCCCCCCC
>NW_023308464.1:1085-2090 GCF_011077185.1 Oxyura jamaicensis
CCCCCCCCCCCCCCTTCCTTTCTTACTCCTACTCTTGTTTTTGCACCGCTTCACGTACCGCACTCTGGAGTTTTTCCAACACGAAGGCGCGATATTCTTCCTCGGATGTCACGGGGGATGACAGGCATGCAATGAATGCCACTGTTATTATCGCAATACCAACAAACAGTTGTTGGAGCCAATTCCATTCAGGTAATCGCTAAATTAGTTTCTCCCAAATGTTTCTAAATCCCCAGGAAGTGTCATCTTGAGCTACTCTATGTAGGATCTTGTTGTGTTTTTGTTTGTTTGTTTGTTTGTTTGTGTTGTTTTTTATTTTTTATTTTTTTCCCAAACCATTTTTGAAATCTGTCAAATTTGTCCCATTTGATCTACAGATACGCAGCAACTAGCATTAATTACAGTGCACACTCCTCCTTATGAGGTTAATCGATCTAATACTATTTGATTCTAGAGTGCTATTTTTGCAAACTTAAACATATTTTCTCGTTCTTCAGTTACAGCAGAGACATCTACCATAGTGTTTTCTAATTCACTCGCCCCTAGCCAAAGTAAAAACCACCTTGCAAAACCGAAACGCTTGAGAATTTTGCTGGAGGGTTATCCGAAGTCCGCTTAATTCTACGCGTGGTCTCAAGGGGGCTTTGGCTTTGTGGGTCTTCAATAATAGTTACATTTGGAATGATTGCCTCCAGGCTGCAAGCTCCCTTCCATCCTAGGGGCAACACCTTCCTGGCTGGCTTTATTGCCACATGGCCAGTACCACCACCCCCTCGCCGTTTGGGACGGGCCATCCGGCTACAGGATTCTCACCTTGTATCTGGGGTGCGTGATGTATATTAGCGTTCCCGGGGCTACCGTATTCAGTGCACGTACTGGGTCTGGCTGGGATGTTAACTTTCCCCGCAGCAGCCCATACAGTGCTGCGCTCTGCACTTGTAGCTAGAACAGCAGTGGTATATCACACCAGTGTTGCGTCTGCTGCTGAGAAGTGCTGGCACAGCA
>NW_023308465.1:0-1476 GCF_011077185.1 Oxyura jamaicensis
CCCGGGGATGGAAGCACCGACCCGAGCAGCCCCCCCCTGTCCCCAGCTGGCAGCGTGGGAGAGGGGAGAGATGCCAATTAACTGCAAATTAGATCTGGCTAATCAGCAGGCCCGGGTCCTTTGTGTCCCCAAGGGACGTGGACATCGATTGGAGGCAGCTGTGGCACGATTGTGTTAACCCTTCCCCAGCCCTGACCCCATTTGTTCTGCCGCCCCCCCCCCCCCCCCGGGGGGGGGGGGGGGGGCGCGCTGGGTCCTGTGCCACCCACTGGGCGTGCGGTGGCACCGTCAGGGGGTGTCTGTCCCCACCGGTGGCCACGTCCCCAGGCGCTGGTGTCTGCAGCATGGCACAGCCCCCCAACGGGCAGGGGGACGTGGGGTGGGGGGACATCCCTGGGGACAGGGGCGGGGGTCCTGGGGAGGCTGAGCCAACCCCGAGTGACGGTGACAGAGCTCGTCCCCACACCAGAAGTGCAGCGATGGTGGCCTGGAGTCCCCAGGGTACCCCAAGTGTCACCACGGGGGCGCACAGGGCTTTGCTCAGCCACCCGCGGGCTGGCTGTCACTTTGCTGTCCCCTCCCCAGCGCGGCTTCCCAGGGCCTTACCTCCAGGACAGACGGACACGGCCTCACCCCTGCGCCGGGGCCAGCTTTGTCTGGGCGCACGTGAACGCGTGCACGAGGATGCCCACGCGTGTGCCCGCATCCACGTCTGCCTCGGCGTGCAGGGGGCAGGCTGGAGGGAGAAAAGCCAGCCCTTGCCTCAGTTTCCCCAGCAGCACAGGGACGTGGGGGCTGACCCCCACCCTCCCCGGCACCCCCCCCCCCCCGCCAGCACCCCCGTGGGGCTTGCAGGAGCCTGGCACGGGTCGCTATGGTGAGCCAACCCTCCCCGCAATTAGCGGGGCTGGCACAGCCGCTCCCTGCAGCTCACCGGGGCTGGGGGGGGGCGAAGGCAGCACCCTCAGCACTGGCCCCTTGACACCCCACGTCCCTGACCCCCAGCACCCTGCGGCCAGCTGGTGGGGGGCAGCCCCCTGGGGGAGGATGCGGAGGGTCCCTGGCCCCGGAGCCCGGGCTGGCACGGTGCCGGTGGCCGCTGGGCGCACGCTCCCGGCAGGCTGTTGCTGTGCGGTGGTTAAATGAGGCGTCGGTGGATGTGGTGAGCCATTAACCCGCTGTGCTGCCGCAGGGGCCCCGAGCCCCCCGCTGCTCCAAGCCCCACGGGAGGAGAGGAGCGCTCTCCCAGGCTTTGCTCCCTCTGCACCGTGTGCTTTGGCTCCCCTGCCCCGTGGGCTGCTCAGGCACATCCAAGGGGCTGGGTGCTCTGCACCCCCTGTCCCCCCCCTGGAGCTCTCCCTGTCCCCCCCGGCCCCGTGGGGGGGGGGGGCGGGTTTTCCCCCCCCCACCCCCCCGGGGGGGGGCCAGAGGGGCCCCCCCCCCCCCCCAGAGCTGCAGCCACATCTGCCCACACCC
>NW_023308466.1:0-1054 GCF_011077185.1 Oxyura jamaicensis
CCTCCTGAAGAGACTCTTGGGCCTCTCTGTGTCTTAATAAGCCCCAAAGTGTAGTTGCTGACAAGTTTATCAGCTTCTGCTCCTGAGAGCAGACTGAGGAAATCTCTCAGAAAACCCAAGTCAGAAGCCAAACTCCAAAGTTCTTCAAAGCACTGATTGGTCCCTCTGAGGGCCATTCCTGACAAAGCCCCATGGACTCCTTAGAAGAGGTAATTGGAGGCCATGATTACAGGTAGGCCAAGGCCCTTTGCAGGTGGCTCTGAGGCTGAGAAAACACTGTCTTTGTTTCATCAAGCAGAAAGGCCAAGCCCTGCTGTCAGCCTTGGGCAGAGATGTCCTGTCCCTCATGTGGGGCTCTGTGCTGTTCCTCAGGCAGTGGGATGTGGGTTATGCAGTGCCAAGTGAAAGACAGTGCTGTGACACCTCCTGGCCTCTGTCAGGGGGTGACAAGTGGAGACAAGCCCTATTGCTAAGAGGACAACATGTCTCCTCCCAGGCCCTGGTGGCAGGAAGATGTGCCCTAGTCAAGGGGACAAGACCTTGGCTAAGTCTCACCTTGCCAGAGCCCTTGTTCATTGCCACTACTGACTGTCCTGAATTGTCCCACACCTGTCCCTGTTTCCCTTCAGGATACAAACATCCATCTTGCTTTCCCACCTTGCTCACTCCTTCACATTTCTATGCCTTCATTGATGTCTCTACCCCCTCCAGCTGTGCCCTGAAACACAAACCCATGGACTGAGAACAGATTCCTTCCAGGTGACCTCTGACACTGTAGTACAACCCTTCCACTCACCAATCTTCTCTCTCCTGTCTTCTCTCCAGCACCCAAGCTTCCCTTTGAGGCAGGTTTTCTCTCACATGCTGTGTTCCATGACCAAGGAAAGTGCCAACATCTCAGAAACCTGTGGCCTGTCAGCTGACCAGAGAGGAGGAACTTCACCATGATCTTCCAAGCCATGTGGCCTTCCTGCTTGCCTTTCAGCTCCTCAGATAAACACAAGTAAGCCACATGCCTGCTGCTTTCCAGTCATGTACTCAGGCACAAGACACT
>NW_023308467.1:0-2147 GCF_011077185.1 Oxyura jamaicensis
GGTTCTGTGGTGTTTTGCCTCACATTAACCCGGTTCTGTGGTGTTTTACCTCAAATTAACCTGCTTCTGCTTCATTTTGCCTCATATCGGCCCAGTTCTGTGGTGTTTCACCTCACATTAACCCGGTTCTGTGGTGTTTCAGCTCATATTAACCCAGTTCTGTGGTGTTTTGCCTCATATTAACCCGGTTCTGTGCTCTTTCACCTCATATTGGCCCAGTTCTGTGGCGTTTCACCTCAAATTAACCTGTTTCTGGTTCATTTTGCCTCATATCGGCCCGGTTCTGTGGCGTTTCGCCTCACATTAACCCAATTCTGTGCTCTTTTGCCTCATATTGGCCCGGTTCTGTGGTGTTTTACCTCATATTAACCCAATTCTGTGTCATTTTGCCTCATACCAGCCTGCTTCTGTTGTGTTTTACCTCATATTGACCCAATTCTGTGCTCCTTCACCTCGTATCGGCCCGGTTCTGTGGTGTTTTACCTCAAATTAACCCAATTCTGTGTCATTTTGCCTCATATTGACCCGGTTCTGTGGTGTTTTACCTCATATTAACCCGCTTCTGCTTCATTTTGCCTCATATCAGCCCGGCTTTGTTCTGTTTCACCTCATATTGACCCACTTCTGTCCCGTTTTACCTCATATTGACCTGGTTCTGCTTAATTTTGCCTCATATTGACCCGGTTCTGTCCCGTTTCGCCTCGTATTGACCCATTTCTGCCTCATTTTGCCTCATATTGACCCAGTTCTGTCCCGTTTCACCTCGTATTGACCCATTTCTGCCTCATTTTGCCTCATATTGTCCCAGTTTTGTCTCGTTTTACCTCATACTGACCCGTTTCTGGCCTGTTTTACCTCAAACTTTCCATTTTTTGCCCCATTTCACCTCACATTGACCCAGTTCTGTCCCGTTTTACCTCGTATTGACCTACTTCTGTCATGTTTTATTTCATATTGACCCGTTTCCGCCTCATTTTACCCCAGACTTTTCAATTTCTGACTCGTTTCACCTCATTTTGACCCGGTTCTGACCCGTTTCACCTCGTATTTCCCCATTTCTGCTTCATTTTCACAGAATCACAGAATTGTAGAATTTTATTTTGCCTCATATTGACCCGATTCTGTCCAGTTTTGCCTCAGACTGACCCGTTTCTGCTTCATTTTGCCTCGTACTGACCCGGCCCTGACCCATTTCTGCCCCATTTTACCTCACATTTTCCCATTTCTCCCCCATTTCCCCTCCTCTTGCCCCATTTCCTCCTCTTTTCCCTCTTATTCACCCCATTTCCCGCTCCCAGCCCATTATTCCCCATTTTACCTCATTTTCCTCCAAATTTTCCCCATTTCCTCCCCAATTTTCCCCATTTCCCCATTTTTCAGTGTTTTGACCCCGATTTTTCCCATTTCCCCCCTAATGTACCCCATTTTCCCCCCTTTTCCCCCCACTTTTCCGTTTTGATGCCGTTTTCCCCCCAGTTTCCCCCATTCCCCCCGTTTTCACCCCCACTTCCCCCATTCTCCCCCAGTTTACCCCAGTTCCCCCCGTTTTCCCCTGCTGTGACCCCAGTCTTCCCAGTTGCCCCCAGTTTTCCCCCATTCCCCCCATTCCCCCCCAGTTTTCCCAATTTCCCCTGATTTCACCCCGTTTCTCCTGCAGCCCCGACCACCTCAACAGCCACGTGCGCCAGGTGCACTCCACGGAGCGGCCCTTCAAGTGCGAGGTACGGCCCCGTCCCCGCCCCCTGGCCCCGCCCCCCTGGCCCCGCCCCCTGGCCCCGCCTCCCGGCCCCGCCCCACACCATAACCCTATGGAGCTGCCCCACAGCCCAGCCCTGCCCCATGGCCCTGCCCCACATCATGGCCCCACGGCCCTGCCCCACGGCCCTGCCCCACATCATGGCCCCATGTCCCAGCCCCACAGCCCAGCCCTATGGGGCCAACCCACAGCCCAGCCCCACGGCCCTGCCCCACATCGCGGCCCTATGGGGCCACTCTGCACCCCATCCCAGCCCCACATCCTATGGGGCCACCCCACATCGTAGCCCCACAGCCCAGCCCCATATGATGGCCTTATGGGGCTGCCCCACACCGCAGCCCCGCACCATGACCCTATGGGGCCACCCCATGCCCCAGCCCCATAGGGTAGC
>NW_023308468.1:0-1035 GCF_011077185.1 Oxyura jamaicensis
TTTCAGGACGATCTTTCTGCCGCTCCTTGTCCTTTCTCTGGTTGGTGCTCTGAGGGTGCCACAAGAAGCAGGGGGCTGTGCTGTGGGCTCTGCGGCAGTCAGTCCTGGTCTACAGCAACAGGTCAAAGGGAACCTGGAGTGAGCTGAGAAGTCCGCAGGCCAGGGACATGTCCCTGCTGCATGACGTGAGGAGAAGGCCAAAGAATTCCCTGAGACAACAAAGGTGATGTCGGTACCGTCTGTATGCTGAGGTGTGTGAGGTGCCTCAGAGCAGCAGCAGTGCTCAAGGAGCCTTAGTCTCTACTGCAGATATTACTGCCCCATGCCCCTCGGTCCCTGCACACTGACCCTGCAGCACACAAGCCCTGCGTGCCCTTCAACTCCAACACCGAGCGTCCTCCTGACAGCTCCCATGGGCTGAGGGCTGTGCCAGCTCCAGGAGAGCCTGGCAGGGTGTGCAGTGACATTGCCCTGCACCCTGAGACTCACCATGGGGAGGTGGCTGTGAGGAGTTCTCCCCTGACAGCTCTCCTCTGCCTTTCTATCCCAGGCTGCCCTGAACCTCTCTCCCCCTTCTCTCCTCTCCCCATGCCAGCTGCAGGCAGAGCCCCCAGCCCTGCTGCGCCTGGGTGGCTGCAGCAGCTTCTCAAGTAGTCCAAGGCTGATGCCAACTCCAAAGCCTCTCACAGCATTAATGGTCCCAGTGAGGGTCATTACTGACAAAGCCTCCCCACGGACTTGTTAGAGCAGAAAAGTGCAGGCAGTGATGACGGGGAGACCAAGGCCCAGTAAAGGTGGCCCTGATGCTGAGGAAACCTTGAAGTGTCCCATGAAGTACAACAGTTGTGTCCTGACCCCAGCCTCTGCGTTAGGAGCTCCTGTCCCTCCCGTGGGGTTTAGGGCTCTTCCTGCGTCAGTGCACGGTGGGTAAGGGCAATGCCAAGGACAAGGCTCCAGGAGGACATCTCCCAGGCTCCTGGAGGGGCACGAGGAGGCACTGAGACCCTCGTGCTGTAAGGATGAGCTGTCTCCTCA
>NW_023308469.1:0-8360 GCF_011077185.1 Oxyura jamaicensis
ACCCTTCCCCAGAGCAGGACCTCACAACATGCTGCTGGACAGAAGACCAAACTTTGTGCTGTTGTTTTAAGAGAAGTTGACCATCTTTGGTTTGTCCTGTAAAGATAGGCAGGAAGAGGCCAGAATGGCTTCTCTGACAACACAACTCATGTCTACCTTTTCTGTTTTTCACTCACTCTTTTTCATCTCTTTTCCTTGTTGCCCTCTGCTCCTGCTCAAGCTCTCTGTGAGGCCCCCAGGAACCAGCTTGATTTGCAGTGCCCTCTAGCCTCCCTCCATTTTTGGGCCAGTTAGATGTAGCAATTCTGCAATAGGAAAAGCTGAACAGATTTTTTTCTGCTCCTCCTGAGCTTCACTCTTAGAGCCTTCTCTTGGAGTCACCTCTTTTTCCTCCTGAGACTCAATAAACATTTGCAGCAACCTTGAATGTGTTCTGGTCTCATCTTCACATTCACATAGAGATGGCCATGGGAGAAAAACATTGCTTTGGTGGGTATTAGCTGTGGGCACTGCCTCAATCCTCTAAGCATTGGAGGGTAGGGCACACTGCAGCAATTCATCTTTCAGACACTGTCTCTTGAAGCTGAGGTAGACATCCCTAGTTCTTCCACAGCCAATGGCCACCAGTCCTTGACTTGTGAAGTCTCTGCCTAGATAGATTCTGTTGACATTGGAGGCCCCATCTCTTGGGGAAGAGTGTTCCTCTTGCTTTGGGTGGAGCTGTGCTGGGGGTGGAGGCTCAGACAAAGATATACCCAAGGAACTGCAGGAACTGGGAATGGTTAGTTGTCTTGGGGATGGTCCTCTGTCTCTACTCCACTTTCCCCTCTCTTCCACCACCTGATCATAGGCAGCATGCCAGGGTTTGAAGAGCAGGTATAGCTTCTTTGAGCAGCCCTATCACCCTTCAGTACAGCATCTGACATGGCCCAGCTGTAGTCGAGATGTGTAGTGCTGGGGGGATCCACAAGTTCGTATGCCTACCAGCTACAGCAGGACACATTGGAACACCCAGTCCCTGTGAACCCAATTCCTTGCTACATGAAGGCAGGCCCAGGACAGGGACTGGTGCCCAAACACTCATGGCTGCTCAGTTTTGCATTCATGGCAGATGTAGGAGTCTGTCATGAAAAGCAGCATGCTTCAGGTGATGAGGACAGAAAGGATAAAGTCAAGGGTCTCTCTCAGCGTTGTAGTCCCACAGGCCAGGCTCAGAAGAGGCCCAGCACCACAGCAGAAGTAGACAATGATGTTCCTGGTACTCCCTCCACACCCGTGCTCCTAAGGAGAGGAGGAAGCAGAGTTTATTTCTTATGACTGAGGTGTAATGCAAAGCCTTGTGTGTGGCAATCAGAGCACAACATTGAGAAAGTTAGAAATTTAATGATATCCAGAAGGAGTGAAAAAAATGCCAATGCCAGGCAGCTGGAAACACAAAAGTTTCTTTCTCCTGATGACATGGGAAGTCTCCAGTGTTCGGGGAGCATTACTGGTGGTATACCAACTCTCCAAGAAGGTGAGCAGGCTGAGGGAGAAGTACATTGGGATCCTCAGGGGCTGGTTACTCACCACAGTGACAAAGGAGGGGACATTCCCATCAGAATTAGGAGAGAGGTGGAGAAGATAATGACCAACAGGATGATGTGCCAGCTGGGACATTCTGTTGATCCCAGGAGAATGAATTCAGTCCCAAAGGTCCTGTTCTCCTTTGCTGAGTCTCAATGAATTGTCTTTTCAGCCAGGATGGCCTCACACTAACAGATGATCCCCAATGAGCTGCTGGGAGGCACCAGGAAAGGATTTGGTCTAGGCTCAGGGCTCTCCATAGTGAGACCCAAACACTCCAGCCCTGAACCCATGTCCACAGACTACCAGGGCCTGACACTGCACCAGCACCTGGAATTACCACACAGACATCACACTATAAGCCCTGGGACCAGCTGGACACATGCCTAGGGTCAGGTGAACTTTGTGCACACAGATGCACTAGCACATACCAAGAATGCATACACATTACACACACAGATTGATGGACAAATGCAAACATGCTTATGTATGCATGAAAGTACAATTCCATAGGTGCCCTGACAAATGCAGGTGCAAACACTGCATGCACAGGAACACGAGGCCACACATATGTGCACATGCAGACATCAGGTACATGTGTGCACTCAGTGCCACTGATGGGTTCACACGGGCTCTGCCCCACACATGTGTGCACACACATTCCTGATGGGGCAGGGGCACAGGCTAAGGGGAGCTGACAGAGGAGGTGCTGGGGACCTTTCTGGCAGGGCAGAGCCGTGGCACTCTGAGCAGGACATGGCTCTAGAGGAGAGGACAGCACAGTGTGGGGATGCACAGGGACTGCCCAGAGAGAGGAGTCCAAGGAGGTCAAACCATTTCTCCAGAGGGCAGCTTTAGGAGGAAGCAAACGGAAACCCATCAGTGCAGTCCACCTATCTGGAAGCCAATCCCGTGGGGCTTTTGGAGTAAGTTGGGTGGGAGGGAGTGAAAGTAGAAGTCATGACACATCTGCATGCAGGGAAGCCCTCGGGTGACCAGTCAAGAACTGCAGGTCTGGGAGCAGTTGGGCCCCTTCCTGTTACCACAGTCACAAACAACGCCACCCTAGTGCCCCAGGCCAGCATCACTTGTCTGCACATCATGTGCAGGAGCCAAGTCCTCTGCCACCACTGACTCAGTCCTGGCCCAGAAATCATACAGAAGGAGCACACAGAAGAAGCCTCTAAAAGGGAAAAGGTGTGGCATAAACCAGGACATCAAAAAGGCAGTGTAGGGGGGGGAAACAGCACCACAGTCCATGTAATTAGCTGGGAGAGTTTCCATTTGTCACGAGAACCCTAGAAAATTATCACTTCCGTGGAGGCTACCTCTGGGCCTGGGACTGTGCAGGGCCACCAGAAAAGCCAGCCCAGCACCTCGACCCTCTCCTCTTCTTCTTATTGGGAATCCAGTGCATCTGAAGCCCTGACAAGATCCCCCAGCATGGGGGATCTGCTGGCTTTTCTCTCTCTGTGGGGCTGATTCATCTTGTACTGGGTTGTGGTAATGGTGGTCATGAGAGAGGGATTGGGAAAGGTGTGACTACGAGACCATGTGGGACCTGGCTATGGTGGATTGTCATCTAAGAGAGAGGCAGCAGCCTTGTGGGTCGTGGCCACTCTTTTCAGATCATGTCCGGATGAAGACATTTTACTCCTCACATATCCCTGTGCTCTGCTTCCTCCCTGCCCTCTCTCTCAGTTGCACATCCTGCCCCAACACAAGTCCTGCTATGACCAGTGCCTGCTGTACCCAGCCCTGCAGCCCAACCCCACTGTCAGCAGCTGCAATGAGCCCTGCAGCAGGCAGTGTCAAAATTCAACTACCATCATCCATCCTTCTCCTGTGATAGTGGCTCTGCCAGACCCCATCCTCAGCTCTTACCCACAGAACACTGCTGTGGGATACTCCACCTTAACTGCTGGTTATAGCATCCTCAGCTATGATGGCGTCCCCATCACCTTTGGGTGCTGTGACCTCCTGGGCATTTCCATCTGCTGCTGTGGCAGAAAGTGCTGCCCCTGCTAAAGCCACTGGTGACACACCACACAAGGACCCCTGAGAACCCAGAAGGTGATACCAGACTGTGGACAGAACTTCTGGCCAATGATGTGTGAGAGTCTGAGCATCCAGTGTCCCCCTTCCAAACAAGTGCAGCTGGGGTTCTTTGAAAACATGGCCAAAGTCTAATTTCCTTGTCTTCTGCTCTCTCCACTCTCTTCCCTCCTTTCAGTTCTTCTAGGCTGCTAAGACCTCCATACCCAGCCTGGGGGTTCTGCTGGTCCCTCTCCCTCTGTGGAACAGGCAGATGGATGTCCTGTGGGATCTCTACCATTGGTCATGCACACAGACTTCTGGCACTTCCTTGTGCTACCTGCCACCTCTGACAGTCTCCTCTAGAAGTGATCTCATTTCCCTCTTCACAGTCATTAAAATTTTCTGCATCCCACCTTCACATTGCAAAGTAAGAAATGCATTGGTGTGCAGGGGAATATGGTGATCACAGGAGGGACCTTTCAGGCTCCCAGTGGAATATGGGACACGTTGCAGTGGGGACACTTCAGGCACTGTCCCTTGGAGCTACAGTGGTGGGCAAAGTCACGGGGATCTCTCTAATGTACAAGAAAACCACAGATCCTTTCCTGTGCTCCTCCCCACTAGGGGATCGATCCCCTGTTCCTTGTGGGCTGGAGGAATACGGTTCTTTCTGAAGTGTGTGCTAGCACCATTATGTCCTCTCAAAATGCCCACTGAGGGAAGGTTCACACTAGCAGAGCTCTGGGGAAAAGTCAGAGGACAAAGGAGTTTTTTGCATGGGACTTCCAGACTCCGGTGAGTCTCTGTCCCATTGCTTCCTGCCCATAGTATGGAGCAGAGCGCACAGATCGCCAGAGTGAGGGACTGTGCCTATGCCTGGGGTGGGGAGGGGTGGTGGTGGGGTGTTCTGCATCTGGTGCTGTTCATGGAGGCATTTCCCTTGTGGAGCCTCCTCTGTGCTTGGGAAAGAAAGGATAGAAAACCCCCTTGGGGAATAAAGCAGCACTCCAGGCACTGTTGGTTCCATGGAGACTGGGTAGGTACAGGACATGTAGTACCAAGAGTGCCAGTCCATATTACCAGGCAAGAACAGGAAGAAAGGCACTGCTAATGCAGAGATGTTCAATGTCCCCAGAGACTCCTTGGGGAGATGATCCCAGGGGGTTGATGAGACCTCTGCTGAGACAAGGCTGAGGCTGGTGCAACCTTCCTTGAGAGCACAGAGGAAAAGGGGGCCCGTGGTTGCCCCCTGCTGGAGCTGCCTTCACTGAGCTCTTCTTTCTCTGGGTTGCTTTGTTTCTTGCTCTTGCAAGCAGACAGAAGAGCTTCCTCAAGTCTGAGGACATCAAAACACAACATTCAGCATGCTTTGTGAGACAGAGGAACCTTTATCAGCACATCCTCATTTCTCCTGCTTGGTCTCAGCATTTGCAGCCTGCAGGACACCTAACTTCTCCCAGACATGCAATCCCCCCACTGTTGTGGGAACTGGTCACTACAAAACTGCTCCCTGTACAGGAGCTGTGGATGATCGCATACCCCCAGCTCCCTTGAGGAGACAGCAACGACCCCAGATGTTTTTAAGTCTTCATTTGTATCTTGCTTTGCTTGCATATAGTGATGAACATGGAGAGTTCGTGGGCATTTGGCAATCAGGGATGTTCTATGTGTTTTGTTCTGTCCCTCAGGCACAGGCTTTGGACATAAACTGGCTGAAAGTCTGGAGATAATGAAATGGCTCAGAAGAAAATCCATTTTATTTACTGACTCATTGAAGGGAGAAAAGAACCCTGCAAATCTCTGTCAGAACTAGTTCTAGGAGTCTCTGGGTTGGGCTGGCCAGGACTTGAAGAAAGGTGCTTTATCATGGGTTTTCAGGAATTTACTCAATCTGGGATCAGGGATCAGGGAGCTGAGAACAAGTCCCCAGAGGAATCCTGGTTCCCAGCAAGATCTGCCCTATTCTGGTAGCCCAGGGAGGGAAGAAAAGCAGAGCACTGCGGACCTGGCCAGCCAGTCAGGGTCAGGACTCTCCGCACAGCCACATGCATGACCCCCTTTGGGAAAGAGGATCTGACTGGCAGATCTTGGGGTACATAGGGGAGGCAGCACAGCCACAGGAGAGCTGAGGGCCCCATCCCAGAGCTCTGCCTTGCACAGACACATCCCCTCCCTTCCCAGGGTTGTTGCTCAAGCAGGGTAGCTCTCTGCACCAGGGTGTCACGCACAGCACAGAGGTACAAGGCGCTGTCAGAGAGCTTGACTTCCTTCAGCCGCAGAATGCTGTATTTCCCCGTGATGTTCAGCTCTGTGGTGAAACGGACACTCTGCTTGGTGCCTGCTATTGCTTGATTTGAAATCAGCTGAGGGCCTTGGCCCTTCTTCTGCTGGTACCAGAGCAAGCCACTAAAGTAGGAGGTCTCGTATGTACAAGTGGTCTCGAATGCATTTCCCTGCTCCATGGTGACTTGTCCTTCTTGCTGGGTGATGGACACCTGCCCCATGATTTCTGAAATAAAGAGGTCAGCAGCCCTTCAGGGAAGTCTCCAGGCAGCCAAACAAGAGTGGATTCAGATCCAAGGGGGATAAGTCTCCCTGTCCTTTGCTGGGCTGAAAGGTCCCGAGGCCTGGGCACAGCAGGGTGGTTTGGGGGCAGAGCTCAGAGCTCCCTGGACAGAGTGGACCAGGGAGTGGAGAGCTGTGCTGTGTGCCTGCACTTCCTTTCTGCTCTCCTTCTGCCCAGAGGACCAGGGCACAGGATGTCTTCCTGTTTTTTTTTTTTTTTTTTTTTTTTTTTTTTTTTTTTTTTTTTTTTTGTGCTGGGACCAGCACCTTCCAGCACGTTGAGGGTCCCATGCAGCTACTGGGAAAAGGTTCAACCTGCTTCCTCCCTGTCATCTCTGGGGGTTCTGAGGCCAATCAGTATACACAGGTTGAGCTGAGTGGTGTCAGGAGGGAGCTCTGGCTGAGTTGACAAGCAGGAGGACATTGGAAGCCATGGCAGGAATGCATCAGGCAGAAGACAGACTGGACACCCTGGTAATGTCCATAGGAGGAGAGCTTTAATGTCTCTGTATCCAGCTTTAATGTCTCTCCAGCTGAAATCTCCTCTGGTGGACCAGAAGAGAGAGGCAGAGAGAAATGCACTGAAAGGACAAGAAAATTAGGAGAGGGACCTCAAGTCTCTCTTCTACACCTTCTCTTTTCACTTCCAAGAATAACAGCATATTGAGAGAAAGGGTGCAGAGCTAGAAATGGGAGTTAACATTTACCAACATTTCCCTTTGAATCAAGAGTTGTTCCCCACACAAATGTGGTAAGGTTGATGAGGGCTTCCTGGGGAAAGAAGATTTATGCCTTGATTAAAAGCCAGCACTTACCCAGCAGTTGCCCCAGGAAGGCAGTGAGGACGAGATACCCACGGTGCATGCTGAGACCGACCCTCCTGTTTGCTGAGGGAGAGAGAGTCAGAAAAGCACCTCCCAGCCCCGAGAGAACAGAGGGGCCGGAAATGACTCTGCTGGGGGAACAAGAGGAGATTCAGCAACGAGAAATGATCTGATCTGACTGTGCCCTAAATGCTCCCTGGGGTTTCTTCCTCCTCCAGCAGAAGCTACCGCTGAAGAATTTCACAGGCAGGAACCCTGCTGTGCAGGATCCCAGGGGCTGTGTCCATTTCTGTTAGGAAAACCTAGCATTTGCAAGAGAAACCTGGCTCCAGTGGGGTGTAGGATACCACAAGCTGGGGGGGGGGGGACAACCTATTCCATAGGGGAAGGTGTGGGGAAGGTGTGGGGAGTCAGCAGGGAAAAGGATGTTGGATCAGTGGGTTCCCAGCATCTGAAAGGGCATAACTTGCCTAGCCTATTCCCTTTTCCTTTTGGTGTTATATCCAACTAATGGTATTTTAATTGGAATTGGAGGGTCACTCTTACTTACCTTCATGTACATTCATGATCCACCCTCACGAATAATAAAAAAGAGAAACATCATAATTCATAATTTCTAGTTAGAATTTTTTACATTCCAGACATTGCCTTGTGTTCTTTCGTGGTGTTCCAGAAGAGTTTGGCTCCATCTGGTTCTTTGTCCTGCAGTCAAGTATCAGAAGCTTCAAAAAGCTCTCCCTTAACCTTCTCTTTCGAAGGCTGAAGAAGACTGTTTCTCTCTGCCTCTCCTCATGGCTCACATTGATGAATAACACAAATTTCACATCTGGAAGGAGCCTCTGCAGTTCACCTGACTCAACGTCCTGATCACGCAGGCCCAGCAGGGTTCCCTGGGCTATGTCCAGAAAGCTTTTGAAAATCTTCCAGGATGAAGACTACAGCCTGGTGGGGCCATCTCCTCCAAGGAGTTTTCAACCATAGTGAAAAAGTATTTCCTAATACTCAGAAAGAGCCTTCTGTGTTTCATTTTGTGGCCAGTGCTTCTTGTCCTGGCACTCATCCCCACAGAGAGGAGCCTAACTCCATCTTCGTTGTGCTGTCCCTTCAGTTATTCCTATGCATGAATGAGATGCCCCCAAGTGTTCTCTTCTCCAGGCTGAGCAGTCCCAGCTCTCTCAGCCTTTCCTCAGAGGATAGATGCTCCAGTCTCTCAGCCATCACTGTGGCCCTTCATTGTCTCTCTCCACGATGTCTTTGACTCTCCGATCCTGGGGAGCCAAGACACATACAGAAATAAGAGCCAGCATTTAGACATTCTACACCCAGAGTGGCCTCTCCAGTGCTGAATCAAGAGGAATGATCACCTCC
>NW_023308470.1:0-980 GCF_011077185.1 Oxyura jamaicensis
GGAAATGAGATAAAGGGGAATTAATAAGGGGATGGCCAGGCTTGCTACAGGCTCACTTTCTCCAGAATCTCTTTTTACCCTGGCAGCATGCTTGCATGTCCGCAGCAAAGGTGAATTTCTGCTTGGGGTGCTTGTTGACAGGAAGATTGTTGCAGGCAGGTGAGAAGGCAGCAAACTCTTCTGAGCCTGGAGGAGAGTCAGTGTCACTTCTGGGCCTCGTTGGAATAGGGTGTCGATTATGAGAAGTCTCTGTTAAGGGCATCTAGCACTAGCTGTTGCTCTGGGTTGCTTACTTCTCTCTTTTGCTCTTTTCCAGAAAGGTGAAAGGAGAGCCAGGTTCTCTGTGCGTGCCTTGTCTTCTGCCAGGATGTTGACAAAGAACTCGGTGATGAGGTTTTCAAGGGGCAGAGGTGGCTTTTTTCTGAGATCAGTTCTGCCATGCTTCCGGTTGCTCACTGTCCCCCAGGCTGAAGCGGCGAGCCCAGCGAACGATTAATTTGAGCTCTTTGTTGTGTGAACTTGCATAGGGAGGCTAGGAAGAAGATGGTGTTCAGGCCTGCCAGTTCCATGCTCTGACCTTTTCCATCCTTGGGTGACCCATGTGTCCCGGCTCATGCTGAAATTGCATCCAGTGCAGGTAGTGCGTGCTGTCCCCGATGCACTTTGTGTTTGCCAGACCAGCTCTTCCTTAATTCCTGCAGCGTGCCCTGTAAATGTACCGCGGTGCACTGCTTGTAACTGAGCCGCTTTACGAGGACTTTGTAGTCCGATCGCTGTGAGGCTAGATGGGAATACAGGGCATGCTTGACCCAAAGTCCACGATCCCCAAGTGTTGGGCAAGTATGGATTTAGGCTCTTGAAGGTCAGATCCATCACTAGCAAAGTAAATCCCTGCCGTTAGAGTGGCAGTATTTGCTGTAACACTGTAGCTGAAGGCAGCAATAGGAGTTAAAGTGGAGGTGGCTGGCTGCTTGCCTGCA
>NW_023308470.1:1080-4408 GCF_011077185.1 Oxyura jamaicensis
AGGAGTTAAAGTGGAGGTGGCTGGCTGCTTGCCTGCTGAAGATGAAACCTTTTTTTGGTCCATAAACCAATTCTTCACCATGCTGGCTTGGGGGGAGCAGCCTCATGCTCTGTGAGGACGTGGCAAATGTCAGCAGGCTGGGTAAACGTGGCTAAACAGCTTTGGGCTTGTGTGGTGATGGCCGGAGGGCACAGCCTCTGCTGCTGGTGAGGAAACGTTTAGTCCTCCCCCAGACTGAAGCCAGGAGAAGTTGTTCACTGTGAAAACAGGAAACTTCTGCTTTTAAGAGTGGTGTTTATCATGATGAGTGCAGTCAGTGCATCTTCCAAAGGGCAGAAACACTGAGTACATTATGCAGAGGCAAGAAGAAAGTGCTGCTGCGCCTCAGTCCCCTCCCAGCCCAGATTTAACAGGCTTCCTGCCTTTAGTTAAAAATGTTAGTGAGAGTCTTGCTCTGAAAGGGCAGGATTAGTGACAGAGCTGGGGAATTCATGTCCTTGGGCTCCAACAGTTGATGAGCCTGGGGGCAACTTTAAAAAACGCTCCTGTCTTTGAAGAAGCTGGTGAATTGTGAATGATGCCCTGTTGGCTTTATGTGGAATTTGAACATTCTGAAAAGCTGCAGGGAGGGGGTCAGAAAGGGGCCAATAAATTGAAGCTGAGCCACTGGGAAGCTAAGACAAACTCGTAACCTTGTCATTTCACAGGGAGTCAGCCTGCTTAACCACGTCAGTTACACAAACCAGATGCACAGCTCTTACGGTGTAGCTGAGAAAGATGACTCTTTAAGTTTCACCTCTTTTATCGATGTTACCAGCATTAAGCATTTACTTGAGCCACAGGTGAAGACTCTTGACCAGCAGTGCTCAGTTGATTCAGCATTCCTATCCTTGGGCTCAGCACTTAGGGACAGCCAGATGGTAACTTCAGTTCCTCACACAGCATTTCTTGTACTGCTGGTGCAGTAAACTAACTCACATGTTCAGGCATTCCATTTGTATTACAGGTGTGTTTCATCCACCTTGGTGATGAAAGGTTGTTATTTTTGTAACTGTGTTTTCCTTTCACTGTTTGCGATCTCTCCCTTCCCCTTCATCTTCTTTCCTTCTTCTGGGCAAGGCAGAAAGAGGATCTGCAGAAAAGGAAACTGAGCTACCCTCTGGTTACACAGTGGCTTTGTCATCTACAAATTTTCAGACAGTTTAATCCATCTTTGCTTATTGCAGTTATCTTCAAATGTGTCCATTCACAAACACGCCTATTCAAGCACGTAGACCAGGCTAGCCAAAACCTCTGCCCCACTTCTGGGCAAAGAAAACCCTCAGCACCCAACCTGGCGACTGACCCCACTGCACTGGCAGAACACCACCGCCCCTCCCTCTGCCCCGTAGCTGCAGCCTTCAGCTGCAAGCTCGGGTTCGTGCCAGGTTTGCTGTGCGGGCCAGGAAGGCTGCCACGGCCACGCTCCACAGGAGAGGCCAGACGTGGAGCAAAGCACCTCAGGGGCTGGGTACCTTCATACCTGGAACTTAAACCCTGACATCCAGGCGAGGGAAATGTTTTCTTCAAAAAGCAAAAAACCAAGCAAACAAAATGTGCCTTCCACAGGCCGCACCGTGGGATATGGTGGTGCTCTGCGGGTTCAAGAAGCAAGTGAAGGACATCAAGTAACAGGTTGCATGAGAAGGTACCGAGAATGAGACAGGTCTTAGAAACAAACAAACAAAACAACTTGCAAAAACCATGGCAACATTGTTCTGTGAGCACTGGGGCATCGCAGGTCACCCAGAACAGGTAGGTGAGCGTGCCCTCCCCAGAGAACAACCCACAGCAGAGCAGGCTGACCAAACTGATTTCCTTCTGACGTGTAACATTTGATTTGCCAGGGTCATGTAAGAGTCATGTAATTTCTCCTCCACTCAGGCAAATACGTTTAAAGATGCTTTTGTGATCTCCAAATCAACCTCATGGTCTCTTGCTCTACTCTTAACCACCAACAGGGAGATACCGGGAGGATGAAATTGCTACCTGCATTGCAAACTAACAACCCATTTCATGTACACAGACAATTGATTCCCTCTCCATCTGACTAGAATGTGAAGACTGAAGTCATTTTGATCTAAAATGTCCAGACAGTAAATGTGAAGATAATTGCTTTGAAATTGTTTCTCAGAAGGAAAAAAGTCAATTATGATCTTGCCTGCGCATAATATACTCAATGTTTCTGCCCTTTTGAAGATGCACCGAGTCATATTTTCTACAAAGTTGTCTTAGGAAATTTTCCTTTCTGGTAACGACACCAGCAACTACATAGAATTCTCTTACATTGATTATAGTATGATTTTTTGTTCAGAGTATTGCTGGTATTTTGTTAACAGATTCTCAGAAGCATACTCATTTCTTATTTTGGAAAATTCATGAAATCTCATGCAAAGCCTACTCCAAAATCAGTACATCCAGTTAATTTCTATCCAGATGGCAAGAGCCAACTTTTGCCTCTTTTGTTGAAAGTCAAGGTTTTCAGCACTTGACGAGTTCTATTTGCAGACCCCAAATTTCTAGTCTCCAAATTCTAGAAATCCCATTTAGTTTTTCTGTCTGTGTTTTTAATGCTTTACATAAAAAGATGGTCCACAGGGTAACGAAATATTGCATTGTAGAGCCACTGTATGTGCGAGCTGACTCCTGACTGCATCAGGCCTGATCAAGTTTAGTCTGTCCATTGGTGAGAGCAAATAAATGGATAAACTCGTTGCAGTCCTGGTTAACGGAGATCCCTGAATAGTTCTGCACCTATTCCTCGAGCATTTCTTCCTAGCATTGCTCCCAGCAGAGCTGATAGATTTATTTGCAATGGTAAAAGAAAGGCAGGAAAACTAGCACCAGCATAAAAGCAGAGAGGCTAGGGGATTGGAAATTGTGCTAGCCCTCTGGTGTCTGCCTTCTGTTATCTTCTCCTTCATGGATCTTTAAGGAGCCTGGATGCATTGGTCTCTCTGTGAGGTCTCAGGAGTCCTAGACGAATGGAATTCTGTGGCCATCACATCCTTAATTGCCGTGCTTTCATTGTGGAAAGCTCCTCCAGAAAGAAAGGGTCTTGTTTTTATAGCTATTTAGCAACTACAGACATTGTTCCTAATCTTCTTTATTCTAAGGGAAAAAAAAAATCACCAACAGAGTAGCGTACCCTATACATACACATCAGTGGGACCTAAGACAGCTTTATAGAGCCTTGTGCCATCTCCTTAGATTTGTGGTGGGATGAACTCTAGGAAATGGCATTCAGGTGGTGAAGAAGAGTTTCTGGAAAAACATGTTTCTGACATAT
>NW_023308470.1:4508-4911 GCF_011077185.1 Oxyura jamaicensis
GCAATGGAAGAGCATTTTCTGGGATCGACAGTGAGAGAAGCGGGGGAGATGTTGATCTGACTGAACCTGATGCTGAAAAGGAGAGCGCCAAGCTTCCTGGACATTCAGCACTAAGATGGGAACCTCTAAATTCTGAAGAGCAAACTTCAAATGCTAAGTGAAAAGTCCAACAGGTCATTTAGCACCTTCTTCTCGCTGAGGAGGATTAGCTTTAGCCTTCCGTTTCACTCTATTTTTTCTGTTACAGCTGTCAAAAATCATCACCTGGTTTATTCCGTGCTGATGTTGCTCCTCTAATTATGCAAGCCAAGGCCACGTGTTTCTGGAGGTGCTGTTTTTTTGATTCTAAAGTATGTTTTTTTCAAACGGTACCTAACTGCAAAGCAGCAATCACTGACGTTCT
>NW_023308471.1:0-6119 GCF_011077185.1 Oxyura jamaicensis
AGGGTGACCTGTCAGCTACTTCAGGCAGAAGTGACTCCACAGTCCCTTTCCGTGACACGTTCCTGCTGCTGCCCTATCAACTGCAGAGACAGAAGTGACCTCACAGTCACTGCCACAGTCACAGTCCTCCTGCTGGTGCAGTACATCCTGAGGCAGAGCTGACCTCTCCAGTCCCCTAGGGACTAGGGCTCACTTTTCTGGGTTAGAAATTTAGCAAATGTGTTGTTCTGCTTAGGGTGTCGGGTCTGTGGTTAGGTTATGGGCAAGATTTCTGGAACAGTTTTTTGTTTTATGTCTGCCTAGAAGTCTATGTTTAATAGAGGATTTTAATGCTAGTGTTGAAGGCAGGGATTAGGGTGAGCACAAGAGTAAAGGCAAGGGAAAGGGCTATGGGCTGAGTTTTGCTTCATGGAATATTTTGAGTTGAAGCATTAGAATAGTGGATTCCTGTCAGGGTGTTGGAGTAGCATTTAGGTTTATGGATTAAGGTTACTCTTTAAAATCATGTAACAGCCTTACAACAATGTTTTAATTCAGTGTTAAAGCAGCATCAACATCACCTGAAGCCTCTTACCTCTATGAAATCATTGTAGAGGTTCGCTCACCCTTCTCCCTCCCTCTCTAAGATGGGTAGAGAATTAGAAAGAAATGAAAACCTGCGGGGTGAGATAAAGAGAAAGGGGAGAAAGGGTTTATTAGGACAGGAGAGAAAGATTAATAATAATGATAATAATGATAATAATAATAATAATAATGTGTACAAACAAATGATGCACAATGTAATTGCTCACCACCCGCTGACCGATGCCCAGCCTATCCCTGAACAGCCAGTCCCCCCCACCCTGGCCAGCTCCCCATATTAATTGTTCAGCATGACATCAGATGGTATGGAATACCCCTTTGGCCACTTTGGGTCAGCTGTCCTGGGTCTGTCCCCTCCCAGCTCCTGCTGCACCCCCAGCCTGCCTGCTGGCAGGACAGAGAGAGAAGCTGAAAAGTCTTTTTAGTATAAGCACTGCTCTGCAACAATTAAAATATCAGTGTGATATCAACATTATTCTCCTCATAAATCCCAAACACAGTACCATACAGGCTACTAATAGGATGATTAACTCTATCCTAATCAAAACTAGGAAAGTCACCCCCTCAGTCTGTACTGGTGCTTGGGATTATTCCTCCATAGGCACAGAATACTGCACGTGCCCTTGATGAATTTCATGAGGTTCCTCTCAGCCCAACCCTCCAGCCGGTCAAGGTTCCTCTGAATGGCAGCAAAGCCCTCTGGGATATCAGCCACTCCTCCCAGCTTTGTGTTGTCAGCACAAGTCAGGATGACTTTAGGCAAAAGCTGAAACTTCTGACATGACAACCCCTGTCCAAGACCTCTTCTTCTATGGGGCCTACCAGGTACTTAGGAAGAGTGGATCTCACAACCTACGTGCAAAGTAGGTGCCTTCTGCTGCCCTGTCACAGACACTGGCAGATGTGAGCCTAAAGGCAGAGATCCCAGGATCCCAGGAGCCAGGAGCCAGGATCCAGGATCCCAGGAGCCAGGATCCCAGGAGCCAGGAGCCAGGATCCCAGGAGCCAGGGACGACCTGTCAGCTACTTCAGAAACAGCTCAACTCACAATCCGCTTCACGAATATTCTCATAGGACTGGGTTAGGACTTTCTGAGGCACCTCTGAGCTCATAATGCCACACCTACAAAACACCCCTTTTTGGCCGAGGACTTGCCCAGGTAGATTTGAGCAGGCTGTGATCCTTCAAGCCCATGGCACTGCTGCTAGACTCCCAGCATCTCAGAGACACAGGAGCCAATTACTTGCAGTCCCATGAGGTGTTGCCAGCCATCAGCCCTATTGTGTGCTGTAGAGCCCAAATGCCTAGGAAGTGGGAACATTCATCTTCTCAAGGGCCCTGACAACTAACAGGCCCAAATTCCTAAAAGTCCATGCTGAGTCTCTTCTCTCACCACACTGAGACCCTGTGGAAAGAAGCAAAGCATCATGCCCCTTTGGAGACTGTTCTTTGGGCTTGTTCTTGACAACTTTTCAGGAAGGCGTCAGCCTTCAGGCAGTGCCCGGAGGAGATCCCCCCTTAGGAGGGAAGTGCTGCAGTGGAGGCCAGATGTGCCACTGCCGTGCCCACTGCCTATCCCTGCCAGCAGTCCCAGCACAGCCCCACAGCAGCACTGGCACCAAACTACAGGAGTGTGGGAAATTGGTCAGAAAGTATGTGGAGTATGTTAGACACAGAGATGAAGTGAGAAAAGGAAAATGCAGAATGAGGCGAAAGTCACGTAGCCTGAAGATAAAGGAGGTATAACTGGGAGACAAGAAGGTGAAAACAACAGGTGCACTCTGGCCTGTTGCTCATCAGTACACAAAAAGGAGACAGGGCTGCTGTGCGATCGCCTTGTGAACAATAATAACAGCTAACGAGCAAACTTTGCCAAGTTGTGTGATAAAAGCATGTAGATACGCTAAGCCTATATAAGTAGATGGGTTAGACAATAAAGTGCTTCAGCTACACAACAGCCTAGAGTCATGTTGTTCTTTCCCTTCAAATGGTGACCCCGACGTGATACGGACAAATACGGACAGACAACGCAGGCATAGCATCCGAACGGAACCCCACTGAACGAATCAAGCTGACAGCCGGACTGCAGCTTCCCCATCTGGATCCACGCCTATCCCCAGGTGAGCAGCGGGAAGAAAAATGGGGGCAAATCTATCGTCTGAGGAGGAGGCGATGGTCAAATTGTTACGCAAACTTTTAGAGAAAAGAGGAATGAAATACAATTCATATAAGTTGAGACTACTGTTAAGGTTTTAAAAAAGAATGGTGCCCCGTCGACAATTTCGGCGGTGTTTGATGCAGAGACTTGGGAAAAAGTGGGGACTATCATTTGGGAGGCCGCTTTACGAGGGGATACAACAGCGGCAGATATAATGACTACCTGGTGCTTCGCAACTGAGACACTGAGATCATGGCAAGTGGAAAAAAGGGTACAGACAGTGGCCACACAGGCTACGCAGGCGGGTGAAATAAAAAGAGGTGACTGCGTACTGCCAGAGAAAGCAAACCTGACAGACTTGGGAATAGAGGCAGAGGCGATATTCCAACCCATAGCGGCCACTCTGCGCTCAATGCAATTGCGGCTACCAGCGCCGCCAGCGCCGCTGCCCGCCCCGCTGTCAGCTCCGGGTGCCCGTCTGCCCGCCCCGCCGCCGGTTGCTGCGTTTCTCCGGTTTGAGGGCCCGCCCGCCCGCACCGGGCGCTGCCATGTTCCGCTTGCTGCTGCGCCCGGGCCCGCCGCCCCGCGGGCCCCCGCTCACCACCGCCCACCGCCGCCACCGCCGCTACCCCCCCCACCCCCGGGCTGGCTGCCCTCAGCCCGCCGGCCCCTCTGCTGGTGCTGCGGGCCGCCCCCGGCAGCTCGGCCAAGGATATGGGTGGATGCCCTGAAGAGGCATCCACAGATCTCAGCTGTGAACACAAAAAAAGCAATAAATCCCAGCAGCTGAAAAAAGTTTTCAAAGAATGTGGTGATGTAGGGGTTTCATTTCACGTTGGATTTTCATTAGTATTTCTAGGAATCTTCTACCTGGCTGTGTCAATTGGTGTGCATATGACTGCAGGTCTCTTCAAACTTGGATTCCGTGATTCATCTCTGCAATCTAAAAGGGCTGCTGGTACAGGCACATTTCTGTTGGCATATGCTATGCACAAATTGTTTGCTCCAGTACGAATCAGCATTACTATAGTTTCTGTGGCATTTATTGTCCGATACTGCTGGAAGACTGGTTTCTTCAAACCTCCTACCCCAAATCTGTGATAACTTCTTTAGGTTTTTACTCGCTCAACATGGGGCTCAAGGAATTTGGGTTAAGGATGACAGCTGAGAGAAGCAACAGGCAAAACATGGATTGAATGTTTTTGTGAATGTAAAAGTTGTGAAGAATTCAAGAAAGTTGTAATTGTAAGGAATATGTTTCATATTAGTGTGGTGAAGGGACGAGGGGTGGTGTGTGTGTAAATTGTCCACCTCGTCGGTGTAGTGATGATGTTATGTTTATTTTGGAGTGGGGAATTCTTTTTCTTTTTGATGTAAGTGAAGCTTGTGAAGATTGTGATAACTGTAAAGTAAGAGTATATTGTGATTATTCTTAAATATGCCTTCCAGAGAGGTGAGGGGTGGCATGTAGTGGGTTTACATATTGTTCTGACAAACAGCCCATGGAATTCACCAGTGTTTGTCATCAAGAAGAGTGGGAAATGGAGATTACTGCATGATTTGTGATGAATCAATGCAGTGATCAAGGACATTGCAGCCAGGAAAAAAAAAAAAAAAAAGAAAAGGAAAAAAAGAAAAAATGGAAAAAAAAAAGAAAAAAAAAGAAAAAAGAAAAGAAAAAAAGGAAAAAAAAAACTAGTAGGTTTGCATAGTGGATCGGACTCACAATATGCTGTAGGTGTTGCTCAATGCATTGAAAGGGCACATTTGAGTTACACGCCAAAGAAAACTTGTTTCTAAAATTTAAGGAGCTGTTATTTTTGGTAGAGCAGTGAGTGCACGTGTATTGTATTATTCACATGCAGAGCCACACCATGTTACCTGGTATTTTTGCAGAGGGTAACACATGCGCTGACAAGCTAACTAATAAGACCATGACTGGCCTGATGCCTAAGGTGCTGGAGCAAGCACAGTTATCCCATGCCTTTTTTTCCATCAAGCTGCCAAAGTCTTGGCAAAACAATTGGCTATATTGATCACTGATGCCAAACTGATCGCCCAAACATGCCCTGACTGTCAACAACATCTTTCGACCTCATCTTTAACGGTAAACCATAGAGGTCTGCAGTCCTTACAGTTATGGCAGACCGACGTAACGAATATTCCAGAATTTGGTCGCTTGAAATATGTTCACATATTGGTAGATACTTTCTCTCTTGCTATTTGGGTGACAGCTGCAGTGGGTAAAACTAGTCGCCATGTCCAGGCTCACTTCCATGTTGCTTTTGCAGTGCTAGGCATCCAAAGGAAATAAAAATTGACAATTGCCTATTCACTATTGTTGCCTTCCGAAGGCAGTGGCGACCTGGTTCAGGAACGGCACGGCGACCAACCCCTGGCCACTCGGGCCATGTGCTCACAGACACCAATGTGATGGACGGCAAATGGCATTTATTGCTGAGTTACACGGTGTTATATAGCCCGGGTTTACCACGTCACTTCCGCCTGCTTACACGCTATTGGCTATCAGGGGAGGAGCTCTATCTGCCTGTACATCGCGATATCTTCCGGCCGCCAGACCCTAACTACCAACATTTTCCCCCTCCCTATGTATAACTAAATTAACAAAAATGTAACAATCTAAAAAATTCTGCTCCTGTCTCAGTTCTGTACTTTATAACAATCTTAAGAGGTAGACATCGCAAATTGAATAAAAAGCATAAGGCACAACAAACGGGAGAACTGGGGGGTAACTGGTAACAATGGGGTGTAACTTGGGATAACTGGGGATAACACTGAGTGAATACACTCTTAAAACAGTTGCTGATGTTCTGCCAACATAATGTTAACTTCCTCTAACCGGTTTTTAACAAACGACACAAGCTTATTTAGTATACTGGGTCCAATAAGTTCCCCATAATGATTTAGATTCAGATCCTCCAACCATGGGGAATAAATCACCAATTGTAATTGTAATTCTGTCTTACCCGTAGTAACAACCCCCAGAATCAAGATCACACAAAGGCATCGCAGCCCCCCCTCCCATGGATGCCGCTTCGCTGTTGTCTGGATTCTGCCAGTGTGGAACTCTCAGGCTTAGACAGGACGCTTGCCGACTTGTTGACTTCTTTTGTCACCAGGGTATACGGATTACGAGGGCGTCCGATGATCTGGTCCTGTGAACAGAAACTCAGTTTTCATTAGTTTTATTCTGAAGGTCCGGTTTGATGGACTTGAGCGGACACTACTTGACTCTGCCATCTTTTCTAACCGCAGCATACCCTCACCCTGTCAGAACTAATTTCCACCCTTGTTCCCATTCTCCCAGCTCATTTCTAACTATAACTGACGGGCCTTGTTCTAGCGCTCGAGTGGCCCA
>NW_023308472.1:0-2206 GCF_011077185.1 Oxyura jamaicensis
CTGCAGCAATTAAAACATCAGCATGTTATCAGCACTCTTCTCATCCTGAGCCAAAACATAGCACCCTACCAGCTACTAGGAGGGAAAAATAACTGTCCTAACTGAAACCAGGACAACTGCTCAGAAAAGAATCAATTGAGTAATTCTAGTTTCCTTTGGTATTGACAATGGTGGAGACAGTGTCCAAGCCATAGCTTGGATTTGTCCATTATAATCAGCATCAATTATCCCCAGCAACACAAACAATCCGGTCAAAGTTGTACTTGATCGTCCTAGCAGCAATACACTGCAGTCATTCCCAATTGGTCCTTTGACGTTCAATGGAATTTTATGAACGTGAGTACCCCACAACATGGTGTCTGTTACTGTGGAGAGATCCACTCCGGCACTCCCTCTGATTCTTGCTGAGAGGGTGTCCACGGTGGTAACCGTGGCAGTGGGGCTGCAGCACGGATGCCTGCTCCACCGTGGTACTCCATGGGCTGCAGGGGGACAGCCTGCTTCACCATGGTCCTCACCAGAGGCCACAGGCTCCGGCGCCTGGAGCACCTCTCCCCCTCCTTCTTCACTGACCTTGGCACCTGCGAGGCTGTTCCTCACTCCTCTCACTCTCCCAGCCGCTGTGAAGCACAGCGTTTTTTTTCCTTTTTTTTTTTTTTTTTTTTTTTTTTTCCTCTTTCCTACATCTGCTCTCACAGAGGTGCAAAACAACATCACTTCTTGGCTCAGCTCTGGTCAGCAGTGGGGCCCTTGCCAAACATGGGGCAGCTTCGAGATCCTTCTCACCAAAGCCACCCCTATGGCCCCCTGCTACCAAAACCTTGCCATGTAAACCCACTACACTGGGCAATGGCCTTATGGCCCAGTAAAGGGATAAGAATTTTTTTATGAAGAAATCCCCCCCAGGAGCTTTTGCTAGTTTGTAGCCTTCATGTTCCTGAATCATTAAAGTTAATGTATTCCAAACTTATACTAGTAATACCTGCCCTCTATGGATTGGTGATAGGATGGGGAGAAAGTCAGCATCTTCAATGAATCCAGAACATTTCTCGAGTCTTGCCAGGAGAGCTGGGCAATCACCAACCGCATGAAGTTTAACAAGAGCAAGTGCCAGGTCCTGTACCTGCACCAGGTCCTGCCAGGACGGCGGAAACCTGGGTATACGTACAGACTGGGCGACGAGATGCTGGAGAGCAGCCCCACAGAGAAGGATCTGGGGGTTGTGTTTTACAGGAAGCTGAATATGAGACAGCAGTGTGCCCTGGCAGCCAGGAGGGCCAACTGTATCCTGGGATGCATCAAGCACAGCATCGCTAGTCGGTTGAGGGAAATGATTGTCCTGCTCTACTCTGCGCTGGTGCAGCCTCACCTCGAGTACTGTATGCAGTTCTGGGCACCACAGTACAAAAAGGAAGTGAAACTATTGTAGAGTGTCCAGAGAAGGGCTACAAAGATGGTGAAGGGCCTAGAGGGGAAGACATACAAGGAGCAGCTGAGGTCACTGGGCCTGTTCAGCCTGGAAAAGAGGAGGCTGAGGGGAGACCTCAGTGGTCTACAGCTTCCTCGCAAGGGAGAGTGGAGGGGCAGGCACAGATCTTTTCTCTATAGTAACCAGTGATAGAACCCGAGGGAATGGTGTCAAGCTGCAACAGGGGAGGTTCAGGCTGGATTTCAGGAAGAGGTTCTTAACTGAGAGGGTTGTCGCACACTGGAACAGGCCTCTCAGGGACGTAGTCACGGCACCAAGCCTCTCGGAGTTTAACAAGTATTTGGACTGTGCTCTTAGTCATATGGTCTGAATTTTTGGGTAGACCTGTGTGGAGCCAGGAGTTGGACTCAGTGATCCTTATGGGTCCCTTCCAAATCAGGATATTCTGTAATTCTATGAAAATAAGTGTTGGATTTGCAACCAGATGCCTAGGAATACTAAAAAGGCCTTGTCTCTGTGATTCTGTTACCAGTAGCAACTGTCTCTGGATTCTCTAGATCTCTAAAAGTGATGGATCATGTGCAGCCCTGGAAGAGAATAGATTTTGAAGTTGAGTTTCCTACACGTAATCCTGGTTACAACATAACTTGTTATCAAAGGTGTCTTTTAAAGAATACTGATGGAAATTCAGAGGGCAATAATACTGAACCTGGGTGTGGAAATGTTACCCGTGACGTAGGAAATTATTCATATTTTTCTGAATGTGGTAATTACAGG
>NW_023308473.1:0-467 GCF_011077185.1 Oxyura jamaicensis
AAGGGGCAGCCCGTTGCTAAGGGCAGCGGTCTCTAAGGGGGGGGGGGCCGGAAGGGGCGGGCCAGGGGCCACCGGCGGAGCCCCCCCCAGCCCCGGGGTCGGTGCCCCCCACCCTCGGGGGGGGGGGGTGGGGGTGGGGGGGAGGGGCGGGGCTTGGGGGCGGGGCTTGTTGCCGGGCCCGGCCGCGGCCTCACCTCGGCGCTCCCATCCCGCCGCCTCCGCCGCCGCCACCGCCTCCGCCCGCCCCAACTCTCGCGAGACTCCCGGAGGGGGGGGGGGGGGGGGGGGGGGGGGTTTCACCCCCCCCCCCCCCCAAAAAAAAAATGTGGTTTGGGGTCTTTCACCAAAAACGACTCGAGGTGGATTCCAAAGAGCTTTGAGACCCTTTAATCACCACGCCCCGCCCCCTTAAGCCCCGCCCACAAATAAGCCCCACCCCTTCTGTAGAGCCCCCCCCCACCCCCCCC
>NW_023308473.1:567-1312 GCF_011077185.1 Oxyura jamaicensis
GGGGGGGGGGGGGGCCCCCCCCCCCCCCCCCCCCCCCCCCCGGCCCCGGGGGGGTTCTCGGGGCCCCCCCCCCCCCCCCCCCCAAAAGCTTTTGGGGTGTTTTAAGGCCCCTCCCACTCTGGGTGTTGAAAGGGAATTTTGGGGTACAGGGGGGGGCTCAGGACCCTCAGGACCCCCCCCCGCAAGGGTCGAGGGGGGGTGGGGGGGGGGGGTTTCACCCCCCCCCCCCCCCAAAAAAAAAATGTGGTTTGGGGTCTTTCACCAAAAACGACTCGAGGTGGATTCCAAAGAGCTTTGAGACCCTTTAATCACCACGCCCCGCCCCCTTAAGCCCCGCCCACAAATAAGCCCCACCCCTTCTGTAGAGCCCCCCCCCACCCCCCCCTCAAGGGGGGGTCAGGGGGGTCTGGGGGGGGGGGGCTCTACGGGGTCAGAGCCACTTTTAGGGCTCCCCGGGGGCGGTTTCGAGGCCCCCCCGGAGGCCGGGGGCGGTTTCGAGGCCCCCCCGGGGACCGGCGGCGGTTTCGAGGGGATCCTTGGGGGCGGTTTCGAGGCCCCCCCGGGGGCCGGTTTCGAGGGGCTCCCCGAGGGCCTGCGGGGGGGACCCACTGTCCCCGCTGTCCCCGCTGTCCCCGCTGTCCTCGCTGTCCTCGTCCTCGCCCCGGAGCATGCGGCGCACGGTGCGGGACAGCGTCAGTGGGTCGCACCTGGGGGCAGCCAGGGGGGCTTTGGGGGGGGGGGGGGG
>NW_023308473.1:1412-3456 GCF_011077185.1 Oxyura jamaicensis
GGGAGCCCATAGGGTGCTATAGGGACCCATAGGGGTCTCTAGGTAGCCCATGGGGTGCTATAGAGGCCCATAGAGGTCTCTAGCGAGATCATAGAGTGCTATAGGGGCCCACAGAGGTCTCTAGGGAGCCCAAAGGGTGCTACAGGGACCCATAGGGGTCTCTAGCG
Organism: Oxyura jamaicensis; assembly: GCF_011077185.1. Classification (NCBI taxonomy): domain Eukaryota; kingdom Metazoa; phylum Chordata; class Aves; order Anseriformes; family Anatidae; genus Oxyura; species Oxyura jamaicensis. The sequence goes on from NW_023308473.1 coordinate 1,580, forward strand.
AGCCCATAGGGTGCTATAGGGGCCCAAAGGGGTCTCTAGGGAGCCTGTAAGGTGTTATAGGGGCCCATAGGGGTATCTAGGGAGCCCATAGGATGCTATAGGGGCCCATACTGGTCTCTAGGGAGCCCATAGGGTGCTATAGGAGCCCATAGGGGTCTCTAGGGAGCCCATAGGGTGCTATAGGGACCCATAGGGGTCTCTAGGGAGCCCACAGGGACCCACAGAGGTCTCTAAGGAGCCCATAGTGTGCTATAGGGACCCATAGGGGTCTCTAGCGAGCCCATAGCGTGCTATAGGGACACACAGAGGTCTCTAGGGAGCCCATAGGGTGCTATAGGGACAATGAGAGGTCTCTAGGGAGCCCGTAGGGTGCTATAGGGGCCCATAGTAGACTATATGCAGCCCGTAGGGTGCTATAGGGGCCCATAGGGGTCTCTAGGAAGCCCATAGGGTGCTATACGGCCCCATAGGGTTCTCTAGCGAGCCCATAGGGTGCTATAGGGACCCATAGGGGTCTCTAGGTAGCCCATGGGGTGCTATAGAGGCCCATAGAGGTCTCTAGCGAGATCATAGAGTGCTATAGGGGCCCACAGAGCTCTCTAGGGAGCCCATAGGGTGCTATAGGGGCCCATAGGGGTCTCTAGGGAGCCCATAGGGTGCTATAGGGGCCCACAGAGGTCTCTAGCGAGCCCATAGGGTGCTATAGGGGCCCATAGGGGTCTCTAGCAAGCCCATAGGGAGCTATAGGGGCCCATAGGGGTCTCTAGGGAGCCCATAGGACCCATAGGGGTCTCTAGGGAGCCCATAGGGTGCTATAGGGACACACAGAGGTCTCTAGGGAGCCCATAGGGTGCTATAGGGACAATGAGAGGTCTCTAGGGAGCCCGTAGGGTGCTATAGGGGCCCATAGTAGACTATAGGCAGCCCGTAGGGTGCTATAGGGGCCCATAGGGGTCTCTAGGAAGCCCATAGGGTGCTATACGGCCCAATAGGGTTCTCTAGCAAGCCCATAGGGTGCTATAGGGGCCCATAGGAGTCTCTAGGGAGCCCATAGGGTGCTATAGGGGGCCATAGGTGTCACTAGCGAGCCCATAGGGTGCTATAGGGACCCATAGGGGTCTCTAGCGAGCCCATAGGGTGCTATAGGGGCCCATAGGGGTCTCTAGGGAGCCCATAGGCTGCTCTAGGGGCCCACAGAGGTCTCTAGGGAGCCCATAGGGACCCATAGGGGTCTCTAGGGAGCCCATAGGCTGCTATAGGGGCCCATAGGGGTCTCTAGGGAGCCCATAGGGTGCTATAGGGACCCATAGGGGTCTCTAGCGAGCCCATAGGGTGCTATAGGGGCCCATAGGGGTCTCTAGCGAGCCCATAGAGTGCTATAGGAGCCCATAGGGGTCTCTAGGGAGCCCTTAGGGTCTATAGGGGCCCATAGGGGTCTCTAGGGAGCCACGGGGTGTTATAGGGGCCGGTAGGCATCTCTAGCAAGCCCATAGGGACCCACAGAGGTCTCTAGGAAGCCCATACGGTGCTATAGGGGCCCATAGGAGCCTCTAGCCAGGCCATAGGCTACTATACGGGCCCACAGGGGTCTCTAGGGAGCCCGTAGGGTGCTATAGGGACGCATATGGGTCTCTAGCGAGCCCATAAGGTGCTATAGGGGCCCACAGAGGTCTCTAGGGAGCCCATAGGGTGCTATAGGGACCCATAGGGGTCTCTAGCGAGACCGTAGGATGCTATAGGGACCCATAGGGGTCTCTAGGGAGCCCATAGGGACCCAAAGTTGTCTATAGGGAGCCCATAGCGCGCTATAGGGGCCCACAGAGATCTCTAAGGAGCCCACAGGGGCCCACAAAGGTCTCTAGGGAGACCATAGGGAC
>NW_023308474.1:0-6738 GCF_011077185.1 Oxyura jamaicensis
TGTTTAGCACACTGGGCAACACATAAGCAGTAATCTTTAAGAGGTCCTGTGATTTTGCACAAGCAATGTAAAGAAAACTAGATAGTGAAGTAAATGGCTTGGTTGAGGGTCTGTGACATGAAACATAGAGAAGACATTACCTGAAAAGAGAGTCAGTGAAGGAATGTTATATATTCAGACAAATATATAGTCACAGCATTGTTTTATATAGTCATTCGAATATATGAAGAAGGGCTTGTAAACTGTGTGCTTTTTACGTAAATTCACTTGCCCCTTTATGAGTGAAAGGATAGATAAATTCCCTCAAAGTTACTAAATGGTACACCCATTTGGAAGACAAAGACTTTCTCTGCATAACCATATATGTGACCTCTGCAACCTTTACATAATTGTTTCTGCAATAATTCCTGGTATTCAGAAAGTAAGTGGGAAGCAAAGTGACAACAGATTTAGCTTACATTTCAGAAAACCATTTGGTTTTTCTTGCATTTCTTTATAATTTTATTTTCAACACTGTAATTTCCATTGTTAAGTCTGAGGGAAAGCCTGCAGTCATCCTGCCATGGGGTGGGAACTACTCATTTTTCACGTTTAGTTAAAAGGTAGAAACACAGCAAATCTGCTGCAGGAGCCACAGTGTTGCAGAGACTCTACATCTGCCAATCAATTTATTATTTATCTGGAAATGTTAAAAGAGATTTTGAGAAACAGGGAAAGAATAAAAATGAGTTATTTTTCTAAACAACTACCCAAGGCTTATTTCATTCAGCATTTACATGCAGGAATTTTTTATAATGTATCAAGCTGCATAAACTTGTATACTAGCTCTTAATTGTGGTATGCAGTCTGTGACAACAATTTGCTTAGAATGGCATGGCTTTTGTTTTGTACTCTCCTTGTGTCTCACTGAAATTAAAATATTGACAGGAACAATTTCTACAGGACACACAAGTTAACAGAAGGGCTGATGTCACATAGGTTTTTTTGGATTAGTGTCACAGCTTCACACCGTAACACACAAATTCCTGAAGTAAAAACATCTTTTTACATAAATGTGACCATAAAATAAGAACTTAATGATGATCTTAATCATCTCCTGTGTTTCTGATTCCTAGGAATAAAAACTCTATAAAATTCTAATCAACTATGTGACTTAAGAAAATAAAAAATAATAGGTACCAACTTCTGCTTTCTTGTTCTGGTTGTTCTGACTGTTTTTTTGTTTGATTGATTTATTGTTTTTGTTTTGTTTTGTTTTGTTTTTCCTTCCTTTCCTTCAAATTAGATAATACTGTGTAGTATTTCCTTTGCTGGGAAGATATGGATGCTCTTGAATCTTTCAGCAGACTAGCTTTAGAACCTGAGGGATTACTAGTAGATCTTTCTGCTCTTTCTTAGAGAAATGCTAAGGACTCCCAAACCTTTCTGTCTCTAAATTGTTAGTTTAAATACAGAGTATTACAAGAATGACTGAAAGTCATTATATAAGATGTCTGCTCCAAGACAGAAAGATGTTACTTTAGTTCAGGTGTCCATGTCATAAAAACATAACCCATCTTACTATAATTTATATATAGAGATGCAACTGAATAGACAAAGGTAAGTGTCTTGCCCTGTTCCTTATCAACTACTCTGATGAAACAGAGAGCCCCTATGATCACCTCTGTGAAGCACGGGGCTGCCTGCACCACTGATACTGGGTATGAGCAGTACACTCCAGGCACCATGTTGCCACTTTTGGCACCTGCATTTAAGGGCTGGACCCTCAGCCATTGTGAACATTGAGGCTGTATTATTTTATACTGGATATTAACTCAGTAAATTCAACTCCAGTCTTAAAGTCTTAGTTGTAGCCCATTATAGCACAGCTCACAGAATTACCATTCTCTATATGTTGCATCTCCTTGAAACCTGAGATAATGATTGCAGGCATGATAGGGATATCCAGGTAGAAAGAGTGTCTGTCACTCCAGAGTGTAGAAATTACATGCTCATGTGCTAATCCACAGAAATACATATGAGTATGATTCAAAGTCTAGAAGGGCCCAAATTTTGCTCAGAGACCTAGGTAGGAAATGTGAAAAAAAGTGTTTCCTCAGCACATCTCAGTTGTCTTACTTCCTGAAGTCAGGGCACAGTGCCCATAAAAACTGGCAGCAATAATGCATGCCTGTTTTCACATCAGGGCTGCAGTGCTGCCAATTCTCATGAGCGTGTGGGTGGTACTCGAGAGGTTTCAGCCAAGGGTGAAGCCAGACTCCGAATGATGACAGGAGCTTCAGCTTTTATGTCCTCGCAAATCTAAGACCTGGCCAAGGAACTTCATTCTCACTGCTGACTGCCTCTCTGCCCTTTGCTTCTCTTCCAGAAAAGATAAATACGGATGAGGTTCTCTGTCGGAAAGGGAAACGGTCGCAGAGTAATGATGCAACCTCGATGTGAGTATAATTGTCCTCCTTTATTGCATGTTCTAACAGAGTATATATAGGCAACTAAATACAGCACATGCTGACAACAACTTATCATTGGTCTAGCTTCTCCGTGCACTTGTCTCTAGCTTGTTTCCTCATTATCTCTAACGCAAGGATGTAGGAAACAGTGCAAAGCCACCTGCGAATTCCTTTCCCACAATTCACAATTTTCATTCAATTTTTATTTACAATCAACCAAATGCTTTCTATATATTTTTCTATCAAGCACTGCAAACATTACAATAAGCAACAGGGTGAAAATCACATGCAAAATTACGATTGTAAAGTAGCATGCCTACTAGAATCTACATCAATCAGCAAGCCACTAAGCACTAAGGATGGTGCTTTGCCGCAATGCTACTTCTCACTCACACAGCACAATCACACAATCACACAAAGAAGCCTCTTGCACTTTTCATTCAGCAGCAGCAGCAGAGCCACTCAGTTCGGTGGGCTCAGTGGAGCAAAGCAGAGAGGGAGGCTCAGGGCCTGCCTGGGGGTGGGGGATGGTGGCGGGGGGGCAGCAGCAGCGGTGGAGCCGAGGGCAGAGGTCAGCATGCCTCTCCTCCCTCTCCTGTGGGCAGTGCAGGACATCCCCCCTGGGCATCCTGGGGTGTTACGTCCGCAAGCGGCTCAGATCTCTGCTTTGACCTGGCCCCACCAACTTCCATCTTTTTCCATGCTCGATGGTGGGTCCGGCGGCACTTCCTCATATTGCGGGATTGACATGCCCTTGAGATTTTGCCCTTGATGCTTGCACGGAGCTCAGCGATAGTTTTGCACGTAGCCCCAGTCATTCCTTTTACTGCAGGAAGTCTGAAAATGCACGCAAGAGTCCCGGGTTTTCTTTCAGAGTCCCCAGATTTTGTAGGGGCCAACCCCGGGGTTAGCATTTGGGCAGCAGCACAGGCAACTTCTCTTTCTGCCTTCATGGCACCTGCGAATTCCTTTCCCACAGGAGGCCAGTTACTAGTGGAGTACCCCAGGGCTCAGTACTGGGGCCAGTTCTCTTTAACATCTTTATCAATTATCTGGATGAGGGGATAGAGTGAGCCCTCAGCAAGTTTGCAGACGACACCGAGCTAAGTGTGTGTGTCGATCTGCTCGAGGGTAGGAAGGCTCTGCAGGAGGATCTGGAGAGGCTGGACCAATGGTCTAAGGCCAACTGTATGAAGTTCAACAAGGCCAAGTGCCGGGTCCTGCACCTGGGGCACAACAACCCCAAACAGAGCTACAGGCTGGGAGATGTGTGGTTAGAAAGCTGCCTGTCAGAGAAGAACCTGGGAGTAATGGTTGACAGTCGGCTGAATATGAGCCAGCAGTGTGCTCAGGCAGCCAAGAAGGCCAACAGCATTCTGGCTTGCATTAGAAGCAGTGTGGCCAGCAGGTCCAGGGAAGTGATTGTTCCCCCTGTACTCGGCTCTGGTGAGGCTGCACCTTGAATACTGTGTTCAGTTTTGGGCTCCTTGCTTCAAGAAGGACATTGAGGTACTCAAGCAAATCCAGAGAAGATCAACGAGGCTCAAGAGGGGTCTGGAGTACAAGTCTTAAGAGGAATGGCAGAAGGAGCTGGAAAAGAGAAGGCTGAGGGGTGACCTTATCGCACTCTACAGGTACGTTAAAGGAGGCTGTAATGAGGTGGAGGTTGATCTATTCTCCCACATGCCTGGTGACAGGATGAGGGGGAATGGGCTAAAGTTGTTCCAGGGGAGATTTAGGTTGGATGTTAGGAAGAACTTCTTTACTGAACGGGTTGTTAGGCATTGGTATAGGCATAGGTTTAGTGGAGGACTTGTTAGTGGTTGGATTGGGTGATCTTGGAGGTCTCTTCCAACCTAGATGATTCTGTGATTCTGTATTGGACTGTTGCATGTTGGAGAATGCTATTTCCATCACTGCTGCACTTGCTCACTTCCATCAAGATTAATTCTTTAGTTTGGGTGGCTCCTACTCTAATACCATCAACACAGCATACAGCAGCCATAGCAATGGTGACACAAAGCATTGTATAACCACTACCACCATACAATTCAAAACATGGACTACTCTGATCTTAATTTTTTTTTTTATTATTTTTTATTTTTTTTTGGAGGTACACATCAGATTTATCCATCCCTCCACATTATCTACAAAGTACATACCCAGATTCTTGAGCTAAGGCAATTCTATGTAAGGGTTTTCTTTTGCCAGAGGCAAGAATAACCCAGACTGTCTTTCTCAGCATAATTTTGACTTGTGCTACAGGAATTTTCTCCATTTCCACAGTTGTTAGGGGTTTGATTGGGTTTTGATTGGGTTGGTAGGTGCCCTAATGTAAACTAACCACATGGCTTTTGCTAAATATCTGTCCCAATGTATGAATGTCCCAGAACTCATTGCTCTCATTGTAGCCTTCAACAGTCCATTTAATCATTTGATTTTCCCAGAGTCTGGTGCATGACAAAGACTGTGATATAACCATACAATGCCATGCTCTTTGGCCCAAGTGTTTATAATTTTTTTTTCAGAAATTAGTCTCATTGTCTGACTCAGTTTTTTGTGGGGAGCCATGTCACCACAAGTCTTGCTTTTCAAAACCTAAAATCATGTTTGGAGAAATGGCAGGAGGCACAAGATATGTTTCCAACCATCCGGTGGTTTCTTCCACTGTTGTAAGCACATAGTTCTTGCCTTAGCAGGTTTGTGGCAGTGTGATATTCAGTCTGCCATCCCCATACTGATATTTCAGCTACTGTCCTTCAAGTCTTTAACTGCTTGGCTGGCTTGACTGCAGCATGTTTCACATTCATGGATAACCTATGCAAGGCATCAATGATCAAGTCCACTCAGCAGTCAAGAGCCTATCTATACACTGCATTTCTTCATTGATAGCCAGAGGTGTCAAGAGCCCACTGAGCAATATACTATTCACTCAGTTCAGATCCACCTGTGCCACTTCACTTATGGCAGCCTGATCCACCCGCTGGTTGTTTTCATGTTCTTCATTGGCCTGACTCTTGTGCATATGAGGTACTTCTGCAACCTGGTTCTCTACCTAGGCAGCAATATCTTGCCACAGTGCATCAGTCCTGATGGGTTTGCTTCTGCTCTGCCAATTACTTTGCTTCCATTGCTATAACCACCTCTACAGGACATTTGCCACCATCTATGAGTCAGTACACCAACAGAGAACTGGTCACATTTTTCATTCAGCAATATTGAAAGCTGGCTGGATGCCCTTCACTTCTGGAAATTGGTTTGGTTCACCTCCTTCAGCAGTTTCTTTAACTTGTTGTGTAGGGCTCCATACAGCACCCTTCCACCTCCAATGCCTTCCCACAATGTGACACCAGTGAATAGGGCATATTTCTTTATTATTTTTTTATTATTATCAGGCCTCTTCAACATGTCACCTCCTCCTCCAGTGATATTCCAACATCCCTGCCCTCTGGCCATGATAATTTCCAAGATTCATTGGTGACTAGCATTTATTATTCAAGCCTGTTGTGTGATCAGTGTTTCACATTTACTCCATGTAGCATCAATTGCACGACGTGTAGAGAGGACCCTCCCTCTGAACAGCCATTCCATCACCGGCATTTGGGGTGCCAAGAGGAGATGTGCTTCAGTGCCAGCCCCTTCTGAAGCAGCACAAACCTCTTCATATTCTGCCAATATCTCATTTTCAGTTCGAGTATAGTGGTCTTAGGATTCTCTGTATCCCTGACTCCAAAACCCTGGGGGTCAACCTTGAGTCTTCCCTGGTGCTCTCTGCCAGAGGCTCCATTCCCCCGACATAATTTAAAACACATTCTTTATATCTTGTCCTGATTTGACTGGCTCAAGGGCTACTGCAAGTATTGTCTCTTGTTTAATTTTTTGAAAGGCTTGTCATTGCTCAGGATCCCATTTGAAATTGTTCTTCCAGGTCAGTTGATAAAGGAAGCTTACAATCAGACTCTAATTTGCAATGTGCATTCTCCAGAAACCCACAATGCCCAATAAAGCTTGTTTCATTTTTATTAGCTGGTGGACACAGAGCTGTTTTTGCTCACCTCCACTGGGCTCTGATGATCACAGAATCACAGAATCACAGAATTTCTAGGTTGGAAGAGACCTCAAGATCATCGAGTCCAACCTCTAACCTAACACTAACAGTCCCCACTAAACCATATCCCTAAGCTCTACATCTAAACGTCTTTTGAAGACTTCCAGGGATGGTGACTCCACCACCTCCCTGGGCAGCCTGTTCCAATGCCTCACAACCCTTTCAGTAAAGAAGCTCTTC
>NW_023308475.1:0-11390 GCF_011077185.1 Oxyura jamaicensis
CATCACTACCATAGATGAAAATAGTGATTAACTAGAATGTATTGGAAGGAGTGTAACCTGAGCATGACATAAATGGTATGGAATAAGGAGTGGATATATGTCCTGGTTTCAGTTAGGACAGTTATTTTTCCTCCTAGTAGCTGGGAGGGTGCTATGTTTTGGATTAGGATGAGAAGAGTGCTGATAACATGCTGATATTTTAATTTTCAGTTTCTCGCTCTGTCCTGCCAGCGGGCAGGCTGGGGGTGCAGCAAGAGCTGGGAGGGGACAAGACCCAGGACAGGTGACCCAAATTGGCCAAAGGGGTATTCCATACCATCTGACGTCATGCTGAACAATATATAGGGGTGGCTAGCCGGGGTGGGGGGCCGGCTGCTCGGGGTTGGGCTGGGCATTGGTCAGCGGGTGGTGAGCAATCGCATTGTGCATCACTTGTTTGTACATATTATTATTATTATTATTATTTTCTTTCTTAATAAACTGTCTTTTTCTCAACTCACAGGCTTCACTTTCCCATTTCTCTCCCCCATCCCAGAGAAGGAGGGGGGAGGGTGAGCGAACGGCTGTGTGGTGTTTAGCTACCAGCCGGGTTAAACCACAACACCATGTCTTGATCAAGGACGAGCTGAAATTAATTTATACCATAACCCATATAGCCCAAGAAATATTTCACTTCTGCTCAATACATTTTTGAGATACTTCTTCTAAAAAATACTTCTTATCTGTGCCATCAATTGAAGAGAGCTTCTCAGCAGATCAGTAAGTCTGAAAATGACGAGACCCCTGTGAATGACGTAGCTTATCTGAAAGCCAAGGTCTCTCCACTGGAATAAACCCGACTTTGTCCTGATTGATTTTTATAGGAGTTTCTTAATCTAGAAGTGTAGATCTCGCTACCCAGAAGAGATACAAGAAATGGCCAACCATTAGCTCCCACAGCAATGCAAAACCTCTTTGTCATACATATTGGAAGGTTTATTTGTTTACTGGTTTTCATGGAAAGGACACCAAATATGCATTGTGTTCACCTGCACTGTTCTGCTCAGAAGTTCTGCCAGCAGTACCTTTCTGCATTCATGCAATAATACTTACTTGCATTGGCATAACATATGGCAAATGAAGGAATAAGAAGGCCCTCCTGCACCTGCAGATCTTACAGCATCTGTGCGAGTAAGGTTCTGAAGGACAGAATACACCTGAGATGTTTCATGCCCATTTGGCCATGTTGATGAACTCTTTCCACGGCTAGTTTAAATGCCTTCCCTCTGCTGAGTCACAGAACATTCACTGCCATCAGAAATAGGGAGAAAGAACCCAGGAGTCCATATATTACTCCCAAATATAGAACAATATAAGAGGCTTTTCTGCCAGAGAAATCCCAGAGAAGGAGTTGTGAAATTGTTGGTATTATCTTGAGACAGAAGAGTAGACAATTTCTACATCAGTTTATTCCAAACCCTGGATTTGGGAGAAAGTACAAGTTCATAATATTTCTTTCACTAGATCTCACTGAATATATTCTGATTACATCATCAACCACACAGGGGTATCCATGAATACGGTGACATCCAAAGTGTACTGCTAGCACTGAATGATACTTGATGAATGCTTGAGGTAACTCACAGGTCAAAGTTCTTTCTTTCTCAAGTAAGCATTTAAGGCAGAAACATACCAAGATGTGAAAAAAAGAAGCAGATTTCCACAGCAACCTTAAGGATAAGAAAGGCTAACAAAACATACAGATCTCAGCTTTCTGATTAAAGAATTTAGCTTCTAAAAGTCTAATAATAAACGGTTTCCTGATCTTTGCATGTTTTTTTTAAGAACTCCCTGAAGAGGGATGAAGAGGTTTACTTTTGTTAAAATGAACTGTATAAACTCTAAGATTCATCAGTGTAAGGCAATATTACTTCAGATACCTAAAACTTAGCTGTCTCCTTTTAGCTTGTAAAGTCTCTCCTAAGAGCCTTAAAAGTGATCTGAGGCTCTTATACACCTCAGACCATCTGATGCAGATGACCATCTCAAAGCATGTGGAGTGCAGGATTTGATGAAGTGCATGCTGCTGTTAGCATAGTCTGCCTTAGAAACAGGATATTATGGTTGACTTTGGGTTTCTCTAGTAATTCAGCAAGCACCAAATCTCCTTTGGGTAAAAAGGAAAAGGAAAGATGTGAGGAATAGTAAGAAGCCCCTCAAGGCCATGCAAAAAACCTAGCACATTTCTGACCAGCAGGATAATTTGCTCTCTGGCCACCCCTACATACACTCCTGGAGCTATTGAATTGGTCTTCTGTCACTCCTGAACACAAGAATGCCCTGCAGTCACCCACTTCCAGCTCTTTCCACCGAAATAGCACAAAAGGGCTGAGAAGACCCTTGCTCTGTGTTTACCAGTCAACTGAGCTTTACATCAGCAAACAATCTAAAAACTGAGCCCAAGATGGTATGTCCCTCAGTGACTTAAAGAACTGTACCCACCAACACAGGGTCAAATTCCTGTCTTCTACTGTAGTAATAATGAACAAGGGAAATACCTGAAGGCCCAACTCCAGAGAAACTTTCAGAAGAGTGATGTCTGGCAAGCTTTCCATGAGTGTTGCTATTTTAAATGCATCCTGGGCAAGTTTGAAGATGTGTGATGAGGAGTGGATATTTTTCTGGATGGATTGTAACACTGTTTCCAGCCTCCTAACATCACCTACAAAATGTAAACAGAATCAACAAAACAGAACAAGCTCCCAAAATATCCAGAGACACATTATAATTGAGCAGGCCATTGCTGCAGCAATAATATGATGTTTCAGTCGTACACATTTTGTTTTTATAAACTTTCCATAATTAAATCACATAAACAAAAGATATAAGGCAGCACAAACTCCTCTAGTGTCTGATGGTGTTAGTGCAGTACATGCAAAAAAGTCATCCTGATTTGTGAATTTTAGAAATGATTTGTCCACTCCTGAGTCTTGCAGTCTACATCGTGTGTCAGAAGAACAAAAAGTTGTCTCATCAGACTCAAATCAAGCCTATCTGGCTACCATCTAGCTAGCTTAACTACTTTGATAGAAGATTAAGTGACAGGTTTGTCAGTTCAGTGTGTTCCCATTTCAAGCTCCTGTCAGATTATAATTTGGATTCCTAAACACAAGTTTTAGAATCTGTCTACTCCATGTAATATTAAAAGCATAAATTTATCTGAATGTGAAACTGACAGCACTGTACCTTTGGCTGCTGTTAGCATGGTTGATGCCAGCTCACACTGTTGGGATTCGATGTGACTTAGGGTGAACCAGCGGGGATACCGGTTTGGAACAACTGATGCAATGTGATGTGGACGGGACATGTCTCCTGAAGGAGCCATAGATTCCATTACTAGCAACCTGAAATAAGGAGGAAATCCTTTTTCATTAAATCATTATTACATTAGGTTACTCATGAGCAAAACCGAAGCCGCAAGAACACTTGAACTTGCTTATGAAATGTGCCTTTTTGAATACAGAAAGATATTGGAAAATCACTTCTTTTCTTGGGAATCTGAAAAGACCAATTGGCAAACTTGCTTAAATCAGCAGGCATCTGCAGGAATTCACAGGACAATTAAGCCATCCATTATCCAAGACAGCTGAGACTTTCTGCATCATCCATAGAGCTGAAGCTTTTTTCCCTGCCTTTTTTAATTATTTGAACCACAGAGCTCAGGAAGGAAAATGGAGTAGTTCTCTATCATATTGAGACCATGTAAATATTTCCCTATATTACTGCATGCTCAACTTCAACTTCCTTCACTTGAAAATTATTAGCAAACTAAGGGAAATGTATATTCAAGAAGTCATTTGGATTTTGATCTTACAATAAATTCATACATACCAAAAAGGACATTTTACTGTTCATCCATGAACTACTTTTTAAAGTCCTTAAACTCTAGCCCACCAACATTGTATAATGTACCTTAATTTGATGTTAGTGTCCCAAACAGCAGTGACAGAGGAAGTTGCCTTAAAAGTTACTTTTCAGACTCCATTTTCTAATCCTGAAGCAAGAATTTGAGTATGTGTCAATCCACAAGTCTTATCCACCAAGGAGTATTCACACTTAGAAAACCCAAATTATTACGTTTGTTGTTGACTACTAAGAATAGAAGCGATGGCCAGTAACAGAGACTCAACTGATGGACCTTCTTCTACCCCAAACCAATACAATAGATACAAGATAAATGCCAACAGGAAAAGTAGGAGTGGCTGAACAAAAACAGGCACCCACAACCCTCTAGCAAGTTACAGTTCAAAAAAGTGAAGACTTATCTGTTTGTATGCTCCTATATTGAAGGCTTCCTAATGATTTACTCCTGTAACATGCCAACTGCCCCTTGTCTAAGTGTCCTCTTTCTTGATATCTGATAAAGAAACCATGAACGTGTTTATGTGTGCTTGCACATGATTTGAACCTCAGTAAAGTGTCATCCACAGACAATTTCTTGAAATTCTGAACTACTTTATAATGACTAGCAGATATCTCCATTCTAGAACACTCATCTCTATTGTGAAGTATTTTAGAGACAAAAAGAAAACACCCTTATGGAGTAAGATGCAGAAGAGCAACAGTTAAGAGATCCTACTTAAGAATATACAACAGTTCATATGGACACAGCCAGGCAAGGTCTAAATTAACTACCTAGTGCAAGTGAATTAACTACAGTAACTAACTAAGTAAACTAAGTAAATTTAACTAAGTAAATTAACTACACTAGTGCAAGTGAATCACAGATGTGTGTGACTTCTCAGAGAAGTTTTCTGAATGCTATTTTGACTCTCTCAGCTGGACCAACTATAACATGACCAGCAGCTTTGCTAGTTTACTTCTATAGGTACTGTAGTTCAAGTTATATCTTCAGAACAGATATATTTGTAAGCTATTCTTTTTCATCTATACATATTCTATATAATTATTTCTCAAATATATCTAACATTCTCTTGGTACATGTACACACCTTACTCCAAACTGACACTTGATCAAATTGTTCAGTCCCCTGATTTTATGGATGTACTGGTTTAGGACTTCGTCACGTTAAGGAGTGTGGCCAATTAACCATTATGCGTCTGGTCGGGTTCAGGGTACTGAACTATCACGGTCACAGATTCACCAATAACGTAGCACACTCTCACTCCAGTTGCATTCGATGAGAACTATCATGGCTAGGAACAATGTAATTAAGTGCAATCTATTACACCAACAGGTACACAGGTTCTTTGGATTGCTGGCAATAAATTCGCTGTCTGCCAAAGTAAGCTACCATGCATAAAATGCACAGGTACACAGCCTGGCTATTAACACATTAAAAAGGCACAAAGACTCTAGAGATTTCTAAGTTTCCTGGGGAGGCACTTGGTATAACCAGAAGCCACAATGGTGTCTTCCTCCCCCACTGGGACACTTTTGGGTAAGATTTGAATACTTGTTTATACCAGTAAGACTGATGATTCTGAACCTCAGGTGATTTCTTTGAGATGAAATCCTCACTACTGTGCAAACAATCCCATGGTCACCAGCAGAGTTGATAAGAATACAGAAGTTCTCAAGGCAGTCAGGAGAATTGGAAGTCGAGTATGTGTGGCGAGTTCCTCTTGAAGGAGGAGACCAAATTATGCTGAATGAGGAAGAAGCAAGAGACTTTTGGGGACCAGGAGTATTTTTAACTACCACACCAGGAGACCATAATTACTCTATAACTGAATGAGCTGTATACTGCGCGGGGGGTATAGATCCCCAGGAGAGAGGGCAACCACTGGAAATTAGAGCCACAAACTATTCTGACCTGGCTGTAGCAGTACAGAAAGCAGCCTGCATTTAGACGATATATGAAAGAGATGAATTCAGGAAATACCCACTGTTACCTCCTATTAACCCAGCTCGATTAACCCCTCTTATCTGTGGCCTACAAGATATAGATATTAGTTAATTCAGTACTAAGCCCCCAGATCACTCCCGGTGAGTTCACCAAATCCATAATCAAAACCCCAGATACCCAAATTCAAAGAGAGATTGAAACTTAATAAGGAACGGGGTGAGTTGTGGAGTAAGGCCCTAGCTTTGGGTGCACCCCAACCAATTTTGTGTGGTGCCTCTATGGAGGACCTCTGTACGTTAGTCTGATCTCTGGGTAAGAAAAATATTCCAGCTGGGAAGAATTGCCTAACCGGAAAACCCCCGACCCATAAGGAAAGTGCACCTTCTGCACCGAGCCTAATTGACGAGGAGGAAGCTCAGCAAAAAAACCTATCCACTGGGGAAGGCAGTGAGCCACCCTGCTCAGCAGGTATTAGAAATTCATCGGCTCTCTAATGAACACTCTGACCCTATCATTGCCATTCCCATTGGACCCCCCAAAATATTGGTAAACAGGGGACAGGCAGGGTAGGATATGTGGCGGGGTGGGGATGTATGTGAAGCATGGGCTGGACTGTGTGGAACTTCAGGTTGGCAATGGCAAAGTTGAGAGCCTCTGGGTAAGGATTAAGGGACGAACAAATAAAGGGGATGTTGTTGTGGGAGTCTATTACAGACCATCCAGCCAGGACGACAATGACGATGAATTATTCTTTGCAGAACTGAAAGATGCCTTGAGATCAACTCCCCTTGTCCTTATGGGGGTCTTCAACCTACCAGATGTCGATTGGGATCACCACACTGCTGACACGAGCAAGTCCAGGAGGTTCATAAAGCACCCAGATGATAACTTCCTGGTGTAGGTGCTAAGGGAGCCAACTAGGAACATTGCCCTCTTAGATCTGTTGCTGGAGAACAGAGAGGGTCTTGTGGGAGACATGGCAATTGGCGGCCGTCTCGGCCATAAGGTCTGTGAAGTGGTTGAATTTAGAATTTAGAAGGAAAACTGCCACCAAAACTTCAGCCCTGGATATGGGGAAAGCAGACTTCAGGCTGCTCAGGGAACTAGTCAGCAAGGTCCCCTGGGAAACTGCTTTTGAAGGCGTTGGTGTCCATCAGTGCTGGTCAGTCTTTAAGCACTGCCTCCTAAAAGCACAGGATCAGGCAATTCCAAAATATCAGAAGTCAAGCAGGCCGGGCAGAAGGCCGGCCTGGCTGACCAGGGACATTCTGCTGGAGCTTAGGTGAAAAAAGAAAGTGTATGGCTGCTGGAAGGAGGGTCAGGCAACGAGGAAGGACTACAGGGATGCTGTTTGTGTTTGTAGGGAGAAAATTTGTGTGGCCAAAGCCCAACTAGAGTTGAAGCTGGCCATGTCTGTGGGAGACAATAAAAAAGTTTTTTTCAGATATGTGAACAGAAAAAGGAGAACCAAAGAAAACATAGGTCCGCTGCTTGATGGGGAAGGTCAACTCACAGACAATGACGTAGGCAAAGCAGAGACATTTAATGCCTTTTTCGCCTCTGTCTTCAACGCTGATGATGGGCTTCGGGACCCTGGGTGCCCTGAGCTGGAGGACCTTGATGGCGGGAATGACAAACTCCCAACCGACCCTGAACGTGTGTGGGATTTGCTGCTCCACCTGGATCCATACAAGTCCATGGGTCCGGATGGGATTCATCCCAGGGTGCTTAAAGAGCTGGCTGACGTTATCACGGGACCTCTCTCAATTATTTTTCAATGATCTTGGGAATCTGGAGAGGTCCCGGTAGACTGGAAGCTGGCAAATGTTGTGCCAATTTTAAGTAGGGTAAGAAAGAAGACCCTGGCAACTACAGGCCTGTCAGTCTCATGTCAGTGCCTGGTAAAATTATGGAGAAGATGATTCTTGAGGCCATTGAAGCGCACGTGGGGGACAATGCAGTCATTGGTCACAGCTAACATGGGTTCATGAGGGGCAGGTCCTGCCTAACAAATTTGATTTCCTTTTACGATAAGATCACCCATCTAGTCGACCAAGGGAAACCAGCTGATGTAATCTTTTTGGACTTCAGCAAGGCTTTTGACACGGTTTCCCATAGGATCCTCCTGGACAAAATGTCCAGCATACAACTTAACAAAAACATCATACGATGGGTGAGCAATTGGCTGACGGGCAGGGCTGAAAGGGTTGTGGTAAGTGGGGCCACATGAGGCTGGCGGATGGTCACTAGTGGGGTCCCCCAAGGCTCCATTTTAGGGCCAGTCCTCTTCAATGTCTTTATAAACAATTTGGATGTAGGACTAGAAGGTGTTTTGAGCAAATTTGCCGACGACACCAAACTTGGAGGAGCTGTAGACTCAGACGAGGGTGGAAAGGCCTTGCAGAGAGATCTGGACAGGTTGGAGAACTGGGCGATCACCAACCGCATGAAGTTTAACAAAAGCAAGTGCTGGGTCCTGCACCTGGGACGAGGCAACCCTGGCCGTACATACAGACTGGGCAACGAGATGCTGGAGTGCAGCCCCGCAGAGAGGGATCTGGGGGTCGTGGTTGACAGCAAGTTGAATATGAGCCAGCAGTGTGCCCTGGCAGCCAGGAGGGCCAACCGTATCCTGGGGTGCATCAAGCACGACAACACTAGTAGGGAAAAGTGTAGTGCTCTTCCCGCTCTCTGCGCTGGTGCGGCCTCACCTTGAGTACTGCGTGCAGTTTTGGGCACCACAGTACAAAAAGGACATTAAACTGTTGGAGAGTGTCCAGAGGAGGGCGACGAAGATGGTGAAGGGCCTGGAGGGGATGACGTATGAAGAGAGCCTAAGGTCACTGGGCCTCTTCAGCCTAGAGAGGCTGAGGGGGGGACCTCATCGCGGTCTACAACTTCCTTTTACAATGGATTACAGACAGTTAAATGCTAACACTGCACCTTTGACTGCCGCAGTTCCAAACATGGCAGAGATAGTGAAAGCCTTCTGTGCATCAGTCAATACAATCACCCCAAAGGTTTATTATGAACTAGAACATCCTACAGGATTTTATACTGGACAACCTGTGCTGGTGAAAATGCCTCAGATTGGGACAGTAGCAATGGTATTAACTACCCCCAGAAATCCCTACACTTGGGAAGTCAAAGATTTTTATCTCACTCTCTTTCTGACCCTGATGGTTGAATACAACTGAGCATATTTTCTTTTCTTTTTGTGTTCACAGGTATCCTGATTGAACTGCGTGTGGACAACTGGAGAATCACAAATCAGCAGTTTGGATTGATAATGCTATGCTTTACCCTGACCTTAATACAATACCTTTTAGTTCGTAGCCAAAACGACCAAAAATGACTGTGGTCCCAAGTCCATGTTAAATACCCTGGATTATGGGAACATGTGCCATCAGGGAAAACTTAAACTTAGCTATTGTGGTTGTACATGGAGCTGAGGTGTTTCACTGTGACATCTCATAATGACCCTTGGAACCATGCATTGTCACAGTATAGAGCATGTGTTGGAACACTGACAAACATAAGTGACCTAAATCTCTCTACTTTAGTTTTTAATGGAGAAAAATAGATATTTTCAAAAGATGAATGGAGTTGGAATGATTCACTTTGAATGACTGAACTTCAAGCCACTTCAGGCCAGACAATACAAATCAGTTGCCAAATAACTAATGGGTCTACTTATAATAGGCTGTCTGAAATTAAGACAATTTATGCTGATTCTTCCAGACCACAAAATTATAGTACTGGTTGTAGCAAAATAACTGAACCAAATTCTAATTGCTGGCACAATTTTACTTTCACCAAACCTATAATTGTGTACTGTCTTTGGGGTTACAGAGGCACTGAATTGCTATTCGAATTTATAGTTGGTACAGCGACATCCACGTTGATTGTAAAGGACAAGAAGCCTCTGCTCCTGCAGATATCTGAAAATGTACCAACTCGGCCTCCCATTAGTCTAACTCCTTCCATCTTCAACACAGGTCCTTTACATAATTAAAAATGTGGGACAACAACAACTTCTCTTTAACCCTAGCTGGTCTCTAAAAAGGGTAGACCACCTTTTTGAGGATTGCCTACACCGGCTGATTAGTGTGGTTACATGGATGTTCTCTGAAACAATCTTGGTGCATGCCACAAGATGCAACTGGGTTATTGGGAACAGGATTAGGTATATTAAAGAGCATTGATGCTGAGGTCCTAATGAGTAGAGTAACTGCTACTACAGACGACCTAAGGAAATTGGAACGACCAATAAAATCATACAATCAGTTAATTGTAAATACCCTTGGAAAATATCAAGGTGATACTTCCCTTGCCTTGAGCTGCATCCAAGCACAGTTATGGATATAGTCTGTAGAAGCAGCTATTATTAGAGAGGGAGAAGGAGGAACTTTAACCTCTGAAATTATACTCCATGATCTGCTGCCTACGCCTATTGGAATGAACCTTATCCTGGTGAAGAAATTACTGTTACATGAAGATTTGAAGCAGTTGATGAAACAAGTTCGAGAAAATGGATGAAAGACTTTGATTACTGTCAATCGTGACATAGAAGAAATACATGTGATGTATTTACAGTGAGGGAAAGAGTAAAGAAAGATGAAAAACACTGTTGGTGGGACACATTGTTTGGATGGTTGTCAACTGCCACAGGAATCTTCAACAAGATGCTTCACCCTGTTGTTGTTTTGTTAATACTCACTGTATTATGCTTAATAATAACAATTAGTTTGCATGTTAAACTCTGAACTATGATGAAACATTTAGTATCCCTACACAATATACATACACTCGATAATTCTCATCCCGAGAATGTATGTGATATACCTGACACATTCCAAATGTCATGAAGCTTGAGTGACTATAGTTACGGGGTAGATTATGCAGAGTAATTGCCTAAAGTGACTAGGCAAATTAAACTAATATTCACATTTTAAAGAAAACGTACAGCATTGAAGAAGCTCTCAGGGTGTAGTGTAGCTGCATTACCTAAGTGTTCCCTAGGCCTCCAACCTTAGATGCTATCGCACTAGGGGAACCTGGTGTGCTGACTCGAAGGAACAGTACGGAGTGTAGAGTAGAGTGGAGACATCACGGCTAGGCCCTGTGACCAGGTGGTGACTCGATTGTTCTTGTGCACACCGAGAGCGATAAGCCGCACATTTGCTACCCTGAGCCACTGACCTGTCATGTTTTTGACAAAATGCTCTACTCTAGTGTACTTTTGCTCATTAGAATATCATTATAATACCAAAACACACCTCCATCCCAAAAGCTACCTGCCTCCAAGGTGCAACCAGCCCTCACTGAGCATGCGCTGTGAACTTCTCGGAGCCTATACCTTTAAACAAAAGCGAAAAAACATATTACCAGTCATAACCAAGATATGCTTGACTAGAGTCACTCAAGCTCAAGATAGAAAATAATATAAATTGGCTTAAAAGAGAGGGGTTGTTAGGGAAGATACCATCATGAAGGATACCTTCTGAATTCTGGGATCAGTTGACAGGCCTCTCCCCCCCCC